>NC_073695.1:151835936-152023436 GCF_029784165.1 Wyeomyia smithii
TATATATATATATATATGGCCACCCTAGATTTTGTGTGTGACCACGCTGCAAGGTGCGCAATCCTCGTCGCACCGGAAACATCGCCGAACTCAGCTTTCTGAACGCCATCTGGGAATTGACACATGCATTAGCCGTTCACCGCTATGGATGTTTCAGGGCGGCCACCAAGGTTTGCAACCGCCACGCGTGTTGCCCGCCATCAGCAACGATTGAATCGCTACGTCGCCACCCATCAGCTGTCTCGCATCAAAAGCCGCTTGCTTCACTCTACGCACAACGATACCAAGGTCAGACCGAACTATTAACGCATGTTGTATGTATAAATATTAAGCGAATTCAAGAATAACGTCTATCACCTACCTAGCCAGAAGTGACGTCACGATAGGGACTTTAATGTCTGCAGGACCGAGGCCTCTGTACAGTTCAAATGTATAATACAGTCAGGTTTTTTTTACGCGGGGGAAACGTACCTCGTAAAAAAACCGCGTAAACAAAAACCGCGTTAATTCGAAAATCCGCGTTTTTTTTTAAATCCGCGTAAAGTAGTCTAGCAAGAAGGGCTTTAGAAAAAACCCGAGACGCTTTAGAACCAGTATTTAAAATTGTCCTCTTTGACGGCTATTCCGGATCTTTCGGTGGGCGGAGAGTATTTTTTGGACTAAGGTTTTTACCAGATAAATACTTAAACGTTTCTGGTTCCAACCCACGTCAATTCGGAAATTCTTGAAATTTTTTTTTGTATTAGCGCGGTATCGCGTAAAAAAAAACCGCGTTAATTAAAAAATCCGCGTAAAAAAACCGCGTTAATTCAAAAATCCGCTTAAAAAAACGCGGTAATTCAAAAATCCGCGTAAAAAAAATCTGACTGTATAGACATGTTGTACCCTATCGACAAGATTCCTCTGCTTCTAACACCTGATATTACGATTTAATTTTCTTGAGATAGATATCCGCAGCGTTTTTCCATCCCTCTGCATTCCGATCAAGGTCTGATTTCATTCTTTGTAAGAAATTCAGTGAACTTCGAACGTTTGGGTTGCGTTGAGTGTCTTCGAGTGTTTGAGCCGAATACTTGACTCGCCTTGAGATACGAGCCTCAGCTGGGCCTTCCTAACACATGCCTCAGCAGCCTCTCCCTATGAAGAATGGCGCTTAAGTTGCTGTTGGTCGCGAAGTAAGCAATTCGTTAAATTTTGGCGCCCAACGTGGGGCCCTAATTGAAAATTCGGAAATAGTAGTACGCTTATAGTGATTTATTTAGTGAAAAATCGAATCGGAATCTTATTTGAGTGATTTCAGAATATAATCGTTTCTGTTCTAGGTAATAACATAATTATTTTAGTTTTTTTTTTTTTTTTGAATAAGTTGTTATTTGGGATTCAGACGGTTTAAGTCAGGATAATAATAGTTAAGTTAAGTTGTAATAATAGTTGAGGTCAGTGACGAATTCTTTTTACACATACATACCAACAGTTTATTAAAACCTTAACAATTAAATCCAGCATGTCTAGCACGAATATATCGTCGGCTTCGTGCAACTGGCACAACTCAAAATTTGTCCGAGCCGGAGAATCTGCACACACGCAAGCGGCAGACTTGCTGTATGTACCGCACAGGCTAAGGGAGATAGAAGATACGCTGTTAGCAGGGAAGGACACGCATGTTTCTCCCGGCTGTTTTTTTTTAATAGGGGGGGTTTGTAATGATTTATTTATGTACTAAAATATCTATTCAGAATTAATATTGTGTGTTCTGCCACAAATGGTGCCATTTCAACACTATTATATATATATATATATATATATATATATATATATATATATATATATATATATATATATATATATATATATATATATATATATATATATATATATATATATATATATATATATATATATATATATATATATATATATATATATATATATATATATATATATATATATATATATATATATATATATATATATATATATATATAATAGTGTTGAAATGGCACCATTTGTGGCAGAACACACAATATTAATACTAAATAGATATTTTAGTACATAAATAAATCATTACAAACCCCCCCTATTAAAAAAAAACAGCCGGGAGAAACATGCGTGTCCTTCCCTGCTAACAGCGTATCTTCTATCTCCCTTAGCCTGTGCGGTACATACAGCAAGTCTGCCGCTTGCGTGTGTGCAGATTCTCCGGCTCGGACAAATTTTGAGTTGTGCCAGTTGCACGAAGCCGACGATATATTCGTGCTAGACATGCTGGATTTAATTGTTATGGTTTTAATAAACTGTTGGTATGTATGTGTAAAAAGAATTCGTCACTGACCTCAACTATTATTACAACTTAACTTAACTATTATTATCCGGACTTAAACCGTCAGAATCCCAAATAACAACTTATTCAAAAAAAAAAAAAACTAAAATAATTATGTTATTACCTAGAACAGAAACGATTATATTCTGAAATCACTCAAATAAGATTCCGATTCGATTTTCACTAAATAAATCACTATAAGCGTACTACTATTTCCGAATTTTCAATTAGGGCCCCACGTTGGGCGCCAAAATTTAACGAATTGCTTACTTCGCGACCAACAGCAACTTAAGCGCCATTCTTCACAGGGAGAGGCTGCTGAGGCATGTGTTAGGAAGGCCCAGCTGAGGCTCGTATCTCAAGGCGAGTCAAGTATTCGGCTCAAACACTC
Organism: Wyeomyia smithii; assembly: GCF_029784165.1. NCBI lineage: Eukaryota > Metazoa > Arthropoda > Insecta > Diptera > Culicidae > Wyeomyia > Wyeomyia smithii. Next base: position 151,838,648 of record NC_073695.1, read on the forward strand.
GAAGACACTCAACGCAACCCAAACGTTCGAAGTTCACTGAATTTCTTACAAAGAATGAAATCAGACCTTGATCGGAATGCAGAGGGATGGAAAAACGCTGCGGATATCTATCTCAAGAAAATTAAATCGTAATATCAGGTGTTAGAAGCAGAGGAATCTTGTCGATAGGGTACAACATGTCTATACAGTCAGGTTTTTTTACGCGGATTTTTGAATTACCGCGTTTTTTTAAGCGGATTTTTGAATTAACGCGGTTTTTTTACGCGGATTTTTGAATTAACGCGGTTTTTTTTTACGCGATACCGCGCTAATACAAAAAAAAATTTCAAGAATTTCCGAATTGACGTGGGTTGGAACCAGAAACGTTTAAGTATTTATCTGGTAAGAACCTTAGTCCAAAAAATACTCTCCGCCCACCGAAAGATCCGGAATAGCCGTCAAAGAGGACAATATTAAATACTGGTTCTAAAGCGTCTCGGGTTTTTTCTAAAGCCCTTCTTGCTAGACTACTTTACGCGGATTTAAAAAAAACGCGGATTTTCGAATTAACGCGGTTTTTGTTTACGCGGTTTTTTTACGAGGTACGTTTCCCCCGCGTAAAAAAAACCTGACTGTATTATACATTTGAACTGTACAGAGGCCTCGGTCCTGCAGACATTAAAGTCCCTATCGTGACGTCACTTCTGGCTAGGTAGGTGATAGACGTTATTCTTGAATTCGCTTAATATTTATACATACAACATGCGTTAATAGTTCGGTCTGACCTTGGTATCGTTGTGCGTAGAGTGAAGCAAGCGGCTTTTGATGCGAGACAGCTGATGGGTGGCGACGTAGCGATTCAATCGTTGCTGATGGCGGGCAACACGCGTGGCGGTTGCAAACCTTGGTGGCCGCCCTGAAACATCCATAGCGGTGAACGGCTAATGAATGTGTCGATTCCCAGATGGCGTTCAGAAAGCTGAGTTCGGCGATGTTTCCGGTGCGACGAGGATTGCGCACCTTGCAGCGTGGTCACACACAAAATCTAGGGTGGCCAGACTACCATGAAGCCAACCGGTTAAGGCACCAAAGGGTCCGCACGGGTTTTGCCCTGTTCAACGAGCTGTTATCATAATCGTTATGCTTGTTATCAGGCAAATAATCTACTCACGTATTTTACTCAATTTATATATATATATATATATATATATATATATATATATATATATATATATATATATATATATATATATATATATATATATATATATATATATAATAGTGTTGAAATGGCACCATTTGTGGCAGAACACACAATATTAATACTAAATAGATATTTTAGTACATAAATAAATCATTACAAACCCCCCCTATTAAAAAAAAACAGCCGGGAGAAACATGCGTGTCCTTCCCTGCTAACAGCGTATCTTCTATCTCCCTTAGCCTGTGCGGTACATACAGCAAGTCTGCCGCTTGCGTGTGTGCAGATTCTCCGGCTCGGACAAATTTTGAGTTGTGCCAGTTGCACGAAGCCGACGATATATTCGTGCTAGACATGCTGGATTTAATTGTTATGGTTTTAATAAACTGTTGGTATGTATGTGTAAAAAGAATTCGTCACTGACCTCAACTATTATTACAACTTAACTTAACTATTATTATCCGGACTTAAACCGTCAGAATCCCAAATAACAACTTATTCAAAAAAAAAAAAAACTAAAATAATTATGTTATTACCTAGAACAGAAACGATTATATTCTGAAATCACTCAAATAAGATTCCGATTCGATTTTCACTAAATAAATCACTATAAGCGTACTACTATTTCCGAATTTTCAATTAGGGCCCCACGTTGGGCGCCAAAATTTAACGAATTGCTTACTTCGCGACCAACAGCAACTTAAGCGCCATTCTTCACAGGGAGAGGCTGCTGAGGCATGTGTTAGGAAGGCCCAGCTGAGGCTCGTATCTCAAGGCGAGTCAAGTATTCGGCTCAAACACTCGAAGACACTCAACGCAACCCAAACGTTCGAAGTTCACTGAATTTCTTACAAAGAATGAAATCAGACCTTGATCGGAATGCAGAGGGATGGAAAAACGCTGCGGATATCTATCTCAAGAAAATTAAATCGTAATATCAGGTGTTAGAAGCAGAGGAATCTTGTCGATAGGGTACAACATGTCTATACAGTCAGGTTTTTTTACGCGGATTTTTGAATTACCGCGTTTTTTTAAGCGGATTTTTGAATTAACGCGGTTTTTTTACGCGGATTTTTGAATTAACGCGGTTTTTTTTACGCGATACCGCGCTAATACAAAAAAAAATTTCAAGAATTTCCGAATTGACGTGGGTTGGAACCAGAAACGTTTAAGTATTTATCTGGTAAGAACCTTAGTCCAAAAAATACTCTCCGCCCACCGAAAGATCCGGAATAGCCGTCAAAGAGGACAATATTAAATACTGGTTCTAAAGCGTCTCGGGTTTTTTCTAAAGCCCTTCTTGCTAGACTACTTTACGCGGATTTAAAAAAAACGCGGATTTTCGAATTAACGCGGTTTTTGTTTACGCGGTTTTTTTACGAGGTACGTTTCCCCCGCGTAAAAAAAACCTGACTGTATTATACATTTGAACTGTACAGAGGCCTCGGTCCTGCAGACATTAAAGTCCCTATCGTGACGTCACTTCTGGCTAGGTAGGTGATAGACGTTATTCTTGAATTCGCTTAATATTTATACATACAACATGCGTTAATAGTTCGGTCTGACCTTGGTATCGTTGTGCGTAGAGTGAAGCAAGCGGCTTTTGATGCGAGACAGCTGATGGGTGGCGACGTAGCGATTCAATCGTTGCTGATGGCGGGCAACACGCGTGGCGGTTGCAAACCTTGGTGGCCGCCCTGAAACATCCATAGCGGTGAACGGCTAATGAATGTGTCGATTCCCAGATGGCGTTCAGAAAGCTGAGTTCGGCGATGTTTCCGGTGCGACGAGGATTGCGCACCTTGCAGCGTGGTCACACACAAAATCTAGGGTGGCCAGACTACCATGAAGCCAACCGGTTAAGGCACCAAAGGGTCCGCACGGGTTTTGCCCTGTTCAACGAGCTGTTATCATAATCGTTATGCTTGTTATCAGGCAAATAATCTACTCACGTATTTTACTCAATTTTCTACACCTCCACAAAGTATTTATGCTGATTTTCCAACTGTGCATTTTTAAAGCTTGTCTCTGACAAAAGAATCCACGCTTCTAAATCTGATATTCTATTGCAAGAACCGAAAACCAAAGTCTTTTATCCGCTGGACAAAAGCCGCTATATCAAATCTATCTATATATATGGCACAATTTGAGAAACGTATTTCGATTCCCCAGACTGTCCCATTCGGGCAAAGGTCTTTTCTCAGCTTCTCTCTTTCAATCTGAGTACTGAGTGACACATAAGCGGAGGCTGAGGAATAGTGTTTCGTTTGCTTGGGCATGCAGTGAATGAGATTCGCATGGAGCTCATTAGTTACGCGCGGGCTCTCAACAGTCTTTTCACCGGCTGTAAGGTGTCGCAAGAGTTGATTGTTTGTTGCGGATGCATAGGTCGTTCCAACTTGAACTGGTATCACATCAAACCATCGCAGACGTCCACGCTGTTTTCGGAGTCGTGCCTCCCCCCTCTCGGAGCGATGCCTCCAGGTGTCTCCCTGTGTAAATATTCGGAGTCGTAACTCCACCCTTCGGAGCCCTGGCTCCTCGTGTACATAGTCGGAGCCGTGCCTCCACCTTTCGGAGCGTACCTCCAGGACTCTGTCTCCTTTTGTTGATGTTCGGAACCGTGTTCCTGCTAGTCGGAGCCCTGTCTCCTCGTGTGCCTCCTCTCTTTGGAGCCGTGCCTCCTCTCTTCGGAGCGATGTCTCGCTCAGAGCCGTATTTTACCGTGTACATTTAGAGCCATGACTCTACCATTAGGCTAAGTAGCAGACAACAAGCCACAAGCAATTGGGTCCGATAGCTGTAAGGTTCCAATTATGGTGTACGCTGTGTTTTAGGTTTTTGAGTTGGAATACGGTTTTATACCACAACGTTGGGCTGGCACCTGCACCGAGCTCACTTAGTAAAATCGTGTGACAACGTCTTGAAACGGCAAGGTGGCATACGGTCACAGGGGTCTCCGTCCCGTAAAGCCTCGCGCTACATACAAACAGCTGCAGCATCGTTCGCCGAAGTCTGTTAACTGAGCCGACCGGCAAATGTACCAAAGGCTGTCCGGAGGAATCGGCCCCCAAGAAAGAACGAGGGGGGGTTGTTTAAAGACAGCCAGGAGGCTGGCCCGTCAGTCCAGACAAGTAGGGAACCGTCGAACGGCGAACCCACGGGTGCAGGTGGATGGACCACCGTGGTGGACAAGAAGCGGCAAAAGCGGGAACGACGCAATAAGAAGCCGCAGGGGTCGAACAGGTTGAACAGCAGGAGCAAGAGCGATGTGCTCATTTTCATGACGGATGCGTCTAAATACGCTAAAGTCTTAAAGGCCATGAGAGGCGAGGCCATGCTCAAAGACCACGGCGCGGATGTCAGGTCAATTCGTCGGTCCCGGCGAGATGATCTTCGAACTCCGTAAGGAGGCAAAAGGCAAGGGCTGTGTCTGTAAAAAGGCGGCCCAAGAAGGGATAGGCGAGGAGGTTCAAATTTTATTTATTTATTTTTATCACCCCTGGGAAGTGACTTCCCAGCTTAAAACCCTGGATGAGATCACCGAAGGGTGCGACATAGCACAAGGCTTTGAACGGAAGTGTGGAGTGGTAGTGACCACGGAGGCAGTTCGTCTCCGCAGGGGCCCGGCCGGGTCCCAGGTTGCTACCATAAAGCTTCCACTAGCGGAGGGTAACAAGGCCCTGAAGAAGGCCACATTGAAGTTGGGTTGGTCAGTCTGCCCTCTGGGCACCTTCCAACAGCCTGACGTTTGCTTCAGGTGGCGCAGGCCATAAAGCACGGGACTGCGGCGCACGGCGCACCTCCCAAGTGTCTGGTATGCACCGGTAAACGGGACGCCAAACATGCCATGGGAGGCCCCAAGTGTCCGGCTGCACGGCTGGTTACTAAGCCGCAGGCTTGAGGGTGATAGAAATAAACCCGAACCACTGCTACTCAGCAGCTGCTGAGTCGTTGTCGGACGTGGTCATCGTCTCTGACCCCTACCGCATCCCAACCGAAAACGGTAACTGGGTATTGAACAAGTCTGGGAAGACGGCCATATGCACGACAGGTAGGTCCCTGGTTAAGGAGATTGTGTCAACCTCCAGAGCGGTACGTGATAGCCAAAGTGGATGGAGTATTTTACTGCAGTTGCTATGCTCCGCCAAGCTGGTCTACTGAAACGTTCGCACAGATGGTCGATCAAGCAACCGTGGAACTGACGGGCCTATGGCCGTTTGTGGTTGCGGGTGACTTCAATGCTTGGGCTGTCGAGTGGGGAAGTCACTGTACAAACCAGAGGGGCCAAATTTTGTTGGTAGCTCTGGCAAAGCTCAACTTAGACTTGGCTAACGTTGGCACGAAATGCACCTACACCAGAAACGGTGCGGAATCGATTATCGATGTGACGTTCTGCAGCCCGGGACTGATCCCGAACTGGAGAGCAGGTGACAGCTACACGAATAGCGATCACCAATCGGTCCGCTATGAGGTAGGCGTGTGGAAGCAAGCGGCGAGTAGGGCCAATATTCCATCCTTATACGGCTGGAAAACATCGCATTTCGATGCAGATGTTTTTGGGCAGGCCATTAGATGGAAGCACGAAGGGGGTGAAACACACCCGGGTGCGGACCATCTAAATTCGATGTTGTCATGAGCGTGCGACACCACGATGCCTAGGTCTCGTCCGCCTAGGGAAGTCAGACCACCGACATACTGGTGGAGCGAAACGATAGCCGGCCTACATAGTGCATGCCTCCGTGCAAGACGGAGGAAGCAAACAAGCGCGTTCCGACGAGCAAAGAGCGGAACGCGGTGCCGCATTCAGATCCGCTAAGGCAACGATTAAGAGCGCAACCAGAGCCAGTAAACGAGCCTGTTTGGAAAACCGCAATGAATTGATTGTCAGTGGAATACCGTACTTGAAAGACGAAAAGTTAAGTGCTTATTTCAAGGCTATGAGGAAGCAGGTTGGCTTGCACGAAGAGAACATTCCTTCTGTCGACATTAGGCGTTTACATTCGAACATGAAATCCGATGGCTTAATTGTAATTCAGTTCGCCCTGAAAAACAACCGAGACGACTTTTACAGTAAATATCTACGACTGCGCGACTTACAGTTATGTCATCTTGGAATTGATTCTATGCGACGAATTTATATAAACGAAAACCTGTCTCTGGAGGCAAGAAGAATTAAGGCAGCCGCTGTACGTCTGAAGAAAGCTGAAAAATTATCATCCGTATACACTAAGCTGGGGACCGTCTTTGTTAAGCGTACGGTGGACCAACAACCTGAAATCATTCGTACTGAGGATCAGCTCATTCACTATTCTTAGTTAAGTACTTAACGCTATCCACTAGAGAGAATTTGTTGAAGTATGTTTTTTTTTGTATTTTTGTACTATTGTGTCGTCTGTATTTATATATTTTGTAAAGTTAAATTTGAAATTATAATATGTTCAACTTTGTTATTAGTTTTCAGCCCCCTGAAAACTGCTTTCCTTTTTACACTGATGTCCTCAACAAATAACTACACCTCGACGAGCATTACTGGTGCAGTGATGAATGCTGTTCTCTGCTCTGGAAAGCTTAATATCTGTCACGGACACGCGCAGAGTCTGTGCGCGAGAAATTTGGTGAAACTCGATGACGTCAAGTTGTTTCTTAACAACTCCAAAGTTAACATTGCTTGCTTCACAGAATCTTGGCTTACAAAGCGAAACAACAATCAAAGCATCGCATTCCAGGATATTCAATTATTCGAAATGATCGAAGTTATAGCCGTGGTGGTGGTATAGTAATTTACTGTAAGGATCACATTGCCCATACCAAAGTCTACAACACAGAACTGACCACGACGACGAAAAATTACTGCTCATTGTTATCTATAACCCTCCAAATAATGACTGCACACAATTCCTGGTAGACAAATTGACGTATTTTGCATCACGCTACGAAAATATTGTTTTGCTCGGAGACTTCAATACTGACTTCTCCAGACCAAGTGGAAGGCGAGCTAGATTTGAAACTATGCTAAGTTCCTTTGCACTGGCATCGATAGGCGAAGAACCAACGTTTTTCCACCGTGACGGCTGTTCGCAGTTAGATTTATTTATTACTAGCTGCCGGCACAAAATTATACGGTTTAATCAGGTTAGCTTCCCCGCACTTTCGCACCATGATCTACCGAGACTACGTGAATTTTGATGCAAATACCTTGCAGAATGCTATTCTGTTTATTCCATGGGGCTCGTTTTTTGCGATCCAGGATCCTGATGAATTAGATCACTTTTCAATACACATGTAAAGCAGATTCATGATAGCGTCATTCCACTCCGTACAAGTAAATCCAAGTCATCTAACGTCTGGTTCAACAATCGAATACGGAAAGCCATGCTTGAGTGCGATCTAGCCTACAACAGTTGGTTCCGAGCACCAGGAGAAGTTAAAGAAACAGCGCGACGCCGTTATAATAGATTGAGGAACATAACTAATTCTATGATAGTGTCTGCAAAAAAGCGGTATATGAATGATTTCCTAGACAGTGAAATTCCCCAAAAGACTTCATGGAAAAGGTTTAAGGATTGTAACGGGAGGTAGATGGGGTGGAAAAGAGGAAAGATAGCGACCTTCACTTAAGCGCCAGGTAGACCATAAACCTACCGTGAAGGGACGAGATTTTAATTTATCCGAAACTCCCGTTGCCCGGCGGGGACTCCTCAGAGCGGGTACTTTCACCTACGTAGACCGCGATCGAACACCTGAGCCACAACACGGAACTGTCCGAAACTACTTGCCCAAAAACAAGATGGAATGATCTAAAAAAAAAACTAATGGATAGAGAAGCGTCCAATAAAGGTATCCCTCCCTAGAGCCATATGCTACACGAACCGAAACCGAAACTTAACGAACACTCTCTTTTTCAAGGCACTGCAAGGATAAGTTGCTCGAAGCTAACTTTAGATACCGTGCTGGATCGAAATCCGTACACCTAAGCACATGATAATCTTCGACGGTCAATATAAAATCAAGAAATCACATATTGCTTCAAACTGACATGTTTACTAACAAATCTACTTATATTTTATCACTATTTTTAAGCAAAATGATTAAAATCACTCCGGAACTCGAAAAAATCATGTTTAAATAGAACATGTTTTGAATCGAAATCCGTACACAGTTTTTTGTCTGAATCAAAACCCGTACACTCTTGAATCGAAATCCGCACACACGCGATATAGACAGGATCAAAATCCATACAGCAATGAATCACAATAATAAGTACAAAAATGAACATCTTTTATTTATAATTTATTTAAATTTACGAATAAATATATTTTATTATAAATTGGTTCCTAAAGTTTCACACGGTTTTCTAATTTTTTATATCAGCTGAAATAGTGCAATTTTCGTAGCGCTTCGTTGCGGCACCCCTTGTCTTATTAACCGGAACGCCGGATCCTCTCGAAGCTTCCCGGTACGACTTTCCCTTGCGCACCTCAGTCACAGCTCCTACGAAATTGTTTGCCGTATATTTATACTTGTTTTCTTCCATTATATGCTGAAAACAAGAAGAATGAATGCATGATACACACGCTGTACGGATTTCGATTTAATCAATTAACAAGGATTATAATCCGTACGGCACAGTTTTTGTAGAATAAATACAATTTACACTACACAGTCAATATACAGCTCGAAAATGACAAAGACTTACCTTTTCTATCAATTTCAAAAAGAATCACAGAGTAAAACACTTATATCCCACTTGAAAAACGTTTTTATATGAAGAACGTTTCCTTAGTAAATTCTCTAACGATACAACGAAATGACAACTGAAACCGATACACGATTGATTTTTCATTTTTAATATTTTTATTTCATGGCCTACTGGCGTATAGTTTTATTTAACAGAAGGCCAACAGCTCAACGGACATGTACATGTAATTATCATATGAATTTTCATTTTTATAATGAATAAAACTGAAGAAAACATCAAGGTGTACGGATTTCGATACTGTACGGGTTTCGATCCAGCACGGTATACGTTTACAAATTTATATTCTTCGGTGCTTAATTTTTCTTACGTTTAAGGTTGGTAATTACATCGGGTTGATCTTACTTGAGCTCAAGGTTTTGGATTTGTCCATGTTTTCTGCATTCTATCTGCGATCTGTCGATTTGTTGATGTGGGAACTAAGGCGTAATCTGCCTCCCACGCGTCTGTGCGCCGGCGGCTACAAATCCAATCTCGCGCAACGAAAATCGGCCATCTATCGGCGAGTAGACATGCTGGTAGCTGGCATACAAGATGCTTTCAAGAAGGCGGGACAAGGGTCTCCCACGAATCGCGCCGCGTGCAATGTTTTTGCATATGCTGTAAGCCGTCGTTCTTCCTGCTATCTGACTTTCACCAGCTTTTTCCGCCGGTTGAGCTGTCGCTGGGCTTGACCCTTAGCGGTGCAACTGAAAGGGCGGTCTTCTAGCAGCGGGTGGATTTTCCTCCGGTTAGCCGCAGCCCCTAGGGTGGACCTTCATTTGAAGGGTTAAAGTAACTTTCAAGCGATTTCAATTCATAATTAGTTTCATATAACAATAGACATTGTTCTGATGACGTTACCTATTTTCTATGATCGCTACTCAGCGACACGTTTCCTCATTTATTAACAGAAGTTTATTTTTTCGGTGGCCACTAACAAGGTAAGTATTGAGTTTAGTTTTAACTTTGAATCAGATCTATCCACTTTGCTTACGTTTCTCGTTTATTATTACCCAATTCAGTTGAATCTTTTCAAACTTGTCTAATCACTTTATAGTATATCACCCGATACTTGTTGTAGATAATTCGCCCGCTGGCGACTGATCATCTTGACAGTCCAGTGTAAAAAGATCGACGTTAAGTTATACAAGGCTCTTTCTGCCACAAGATTCCCGAACGAACCCGAAGTATTTTCGAAAAGTGTCGGAGGCTTTGAACGCTGATTCTACTTCCGTGATTTTCCATCTGGCGAATCCTAGTCGAACGCGAGCCGATCGTAAACGCAAAATAAACAAAGATCACTATGGGCTGGGAAAGGATCTTGCAGGCAAGATTTGTAACCTCGTTACATTTCCCCCTACTGGTAAACAAAAAAATAAATGCTGTGTCACTGAATTTATTTTTCTCTGCAAAAAAGTAAATTAGTGGCGATTAAATCTTATCATTGCCTTGCCTGTAACGTATGTTCGCGCAACTAAATTAAGCGACTATTCCTAAAGATTTTTACTCTATTGAGGTTTGAGGCACATTTGAACCATGTTTTACTATTGGATTTAGTTGTGTAAGTAGCTTTGATCGCGTGAACAAGAAACCTTATAGCACCCCCTTTTTCTACCCTAAACATTGATCTGTACTTTCCGAACTTATTCAGAAAAAAACTCCAGAGTGGATTCCCCACTCAGTCTATCGGTACTTTCGAGACACATCTCGAATAAACATCATGTGAAGCGAAATTTCACCAACTTATAGACTTTCAGAACTCTCCGAAATAAATATCCGTCTAATTTTATGCTTTCCGCAAACATTTTGTTCGATTCTGTAACCTGGAAATCGAACCCCTCGATTAACCACAATAAACTTCTAGAACGGTGCTTACAGGCCTCTTTATGGTAAATGGCGTTTCTAAGCGACTCTAAAACCGTTCCCTCAGCTCGTGGCCATAGGCAGGAACGTTTAATCTATTTTTTCTCGCGTTTTAATCTCGGTGGTTGTACTCCGTGTATTGGTTTTTGTACCTCAATCCCACCCGCATACAAATTTTATTGGTGTAAACTACGCTAAAAAGTAAGATTATCCTATTTTAATCATAATGAATGTAATGTTGTGAATATGTACAGTTTCGTGTAGCTGCTGTTAAACCTTGCTAAGGTTGCGTTAGTGAAACATTTTTTTTTCGAACATTAGCCTGGTCATCGTCTGGCCCACAGACTCACACTGCCTTCCAATGTACTCTCCCTTCTCTGTGCACCTCGATGCACTCCGAGCAAATCGGGTAAGCTGGCCCAATGTTCTTAGTGTGGTAAAACATTCCCACGTCTTTACATTCCCACGCTTAAAAATGTAACCTAGATCTTTACGATCCTGGTACTCAATTTACGGACTGTGAAATCTTATTTTCAGAACCGCTAGACCTTCTTTTCTATTAACACAACAAGTCAAGTGTTTACTGCCCTTGGTTCCTTGTTGTGTTCCCAATATCAAATATCAATTTTCAACATTTGGGCTTGTTTCTTTTCCGCATAGCAAAGAATGCAGGCCAAGAACAAGCACACCACTCGAACAGCAACAATATTGCCAGATGGCCTAGTTCTGTTTGTTTTGTTTTACGGCGACCTTCTTCGCGCTGCTGCCGCACTGTTGTCGCGATGCGCGTTCGAAAGAGGCGTGCGTTATGGATTTCACCAACACCTATGAGTGTTATGCATGATTGGTGAACTCAGCTTGAACACTTGAATACACTCATGACTAGCAACCTAACGTTGTATGCGAATTATATACTTTGTGTAGAAAATAAGCTGTGTAGAGTATAAGTTTCCTTCTTCCAAATTAACTCAAAAAAAGTCAGTCAAAAACTAGACATGCGTGGTTTCGCACCCAAGAATAATGATATCACAGTCCAGAAGAGGTTTTAACGAAGCCAGTTTAGTTCATGGCGACCTGTGAACAGTTGACGGCGAAGAAAAAAAGGCCGTTACCGCAGTGATACCAAGTGTTATAAAGTGTTTGCAAAAAAAGTGTCAAAAAATGGGAAGTGTACCATCCCATGAAGATAGTGCGAAGACAATCGGTGATCAAACTGTCACCATAGTAGAGAATCAAGAAGTCCACACGAGTGCGCATGAACAGCACTCGTGGAAGTTAAACGTGATATTAGGACTGATGATGCTACAAATAGTAGCCATAATAATAAAAAACATTCTTAAAATAGTGAAAAAGGCCTTGGCGGAAGCGGCCAATAAAGCTGTCTTAGTGCAGCAAGTGTAAGGGCATCTACCTCGCCCAATAAGAGGTAAACAGTGTTTTCTTTTGAAAAAAAAAAAATTAAAGTGAATAGACCTTTAATTGATTAATGAAAGACCTTCTATCAAAACAAAATCAATCGCACAGAAAGTGATATCGAACAAGAGGATGAACTGCAGTGATATCCAACAAGAGGATGAATTGCCGAACAAGAGCATGAATTGCCGAACGAGAGGATGAACTGTCGAACAAGAGGATGAACTCTTTTAAATTTATAGTGACGACGATACCCACTAGGAAGACGACCAGCCGCATCCTGGAACCGATTGTGCGACGAGCAGCTTTCGGTGCCTAAAGGTAAAACAAAAAGCGATTGTTTAAACTATTCATTTTATCATAAACTAGCAAGTGCATATTGTTTCAACAAGATATATGGTTGCTTACTGTATTATTTTTCTCCTATGGAAAGTTATTTAGAATTAAGAAAATTGCATAGTTACATAAAAAAGGCGATTAACACAAAACTCAAGGAAGATACCTTGAAAGCCAAATTAAAATTAGCCAATGAATTATTTAATAATATTTCGCAAGAAATCCTAGAAACCAACAATCAATTCGACGAATATCAATTCGAAGTGGTGGTCACGAATGTCAATACATGGCATCGTGAAATTATTACGATATTAAAAATAAAACTAGGTTCTAAACACAAATCTCACATTAGACACGAACCATTACACATAGCTAAGCCGGCGAGAATAACGAGCGAAATGCCGGATCCATCAACTTTCGATATTGTCTCTCTATTTATTTATTTATTTATTTCGTCAAGCAAATGTAGACTACAGTTATAATAATACAATGTTTTCTTATATTCTATACATTATTTCCAGTAGTTAGTCGTTTTTTTATTTGATTTCTGCCCATGGTGATGTCGATATTTTCGCAGTGCTGATTGTAGTGACGCATCATGCGATTTATAGGGCCATTTTTTAAGTAGTTTGTTCTGTGAGAATTTTCCGAAAAAATTTTACGATTTCTTAATTGACGACTGGGTGCATAAAAATTTAGTTGTGATAATAATTTAGTAGATTGCACGCGTTGAGAAATATTGTCATTGTAAAAATAAAGCATTGAAAGTTCGCGGCGTTCTTTAAGTGCTTGTATGTCTATAAGCATGCAGCGTGCTTCATATGATGGTAAGGGAAATGCTGTCCAATTTAGCTTACGAAGCGCGTACAAAAGAAATTGTTTTTGGACAGATTCAATGCGTTCTTCATGTGTTACAATATAGGGATTCCATACAATGCTACAGTATTCCAGAATTGGTCGGACGTATGTAATATATAATAGTTTGATTGTATATGGGTCTTGAAAATTGTGGCCGAAGCGTTTTATAAAGCCCAGCATACTGTTTGCTTTGTTGATAATTGTATTATAATGTTCTATGAATGTAAGTTTGGAGTCTAAGATTACGCCTAGGTCCCTTACGATTTTGCATTTTTCTACTGGTTGGTTTCCTAAGAAAATGTTTGTAGGTGGTGTTACTGTTTTTCTGCTAAAGGCTATTGAATTACATTTTTTAATGTTGAGTTGTAATAGGCTTTTGTTGCACCAAGTGTAGAATACATTAATTTCATTCTGGAATATTTCGAAGTCTTCTGCATTGGTTATTTCTATAAAGAGCTTCATGTCGTCAGCATATACAAGCACATGTATTGACTTAAGAAGAAAAGAAATGTCATTTACGTATAATATAAAAAGAAGAGGGCCCAGGTGGGAACCTTGAGGAACCCCAGAAGATACTTCTATTGGGTTTGAAAAGGGATTTTGAAAGCGGACTATTTGTGTTCGTTTTGTTGAGTATGACTGCAGCCATTCTAAAAATTTTGTTTCAGTTCCGTATTTTTCGAGCATGAAGAGCAATAATGGTATGTCGATTCTGTCAAATGCCTTGCTAAAGTCCGTATAAAGAGCTTCTACGTGGTTACCGTTGTCCATTACAATCAGAGTGAAAGTTATGAATTCCAAAAGATTTGTGGTAGTTGATCGGCCTTTATAATTTGGTGTTTTACTTGTTGAAAGATTTTTTCATTAATTATTGATTCAAACAATTTTGGAATGCATGAAATAATGGCAATTCCACGATAATTACGAATGTCAGATTTAGCGCCAGATTTGAAAATTGGCACTAAATATGAAGTTTTCCAGAGTTCTGGGAAAATTCCATTCTTCAGGGACATGTTAAAAAGGTGTTGTAAGGGTGTAGATAGTTCTTCTGCCAAGTTTTTGAGAAAAATTGGAGCTATTCTGTCAGGTCCAGGACCTTTCGTAGCGGATAAATTTTTAAGTGCGTTTTGAATTTCGAATTCAGATATTTGATTGACAGATAGAGAATTCGAAAATTCAGGAAAATACGAGAAGTATTCGCGGTCGCGATCTGTTTCTTCATATGTGGTGTAAATTTCTTGAAAAAAAATGGCAAAAAGACTACATATTTCATTACTAGTTTGTCCTACATTACTGTCAAGATGCATTCGTGATAGAAAGTTGTTACTTTTTAGTTTAGTTTTTACGTAATTGAAGAAGTTCTTAGGGCAAGACTTGATTTGATGTTCGATTTTACGATTATGTTCTTCATGTGCAATTTTAATGGCTGCGTCAAGTTGACAGCAAATTTCTTGGTAATTTTGAAGATTTTCGTATTTGTTTTGTTTTTGTATATTTTATGTGCTTTTTGTTTTCTATTTTTTAGGGTTGGTGTTCGTTCGTCTTCTTTTTTTTAGAGGTACATTTTCTGATATAATTTGATTAATAATTTCATAAAATTTTGTTACTTCTTCGTTGACATTTCCTTCTTTACAAATTATACTACGCCAATTTATTATGCGAAGTCTACGTTTGACTTGTTCGAAGTCAGTTTTGTGGTATTCCGGTACATCCTCGTACTCGCAGTCGCTAGGGTACGAAGTGTTATTCATTACTATTGAATATTCAATTGCTGTGTGGAATGCTTCATTTTTCCAGATGGGAGTCAATGATGCATCTACACAGAAGTCTTCAGTGCAGTTTGTGAATAATAGGTCTAAATATGCATTTTGTTTGTTTTTGACGTGATTGATTTGATATAGACCGAGTTCTGAGGATTTGCCAAATAGATAGTGCAGTGTTTCGTTTTCGCCTACGACTGGGAGTAAGATAGATTCATTTTCAATGTCTACAATAAAGTCTGCATTACGTTGGTTGAAGTCGCCATAGACATGCAGTTTTACTTCTGGTTTCATGTTAGACATAATAGATTCTAGAGTTTTGAAAAATAATTCATACGAATGTTTATGAGCATGTTCCGGTGGAAAGTACACGGAACAGAAGATATGTTCTTCGCCAGCAATAAATGCTTTGGCCCATACGTGTTCAAATTCTTTATATTTGTCGGATATTATTTCCTCAGAAGTAAAGTCTACATTAATGGCAATGAGGACTCCACCGCATGACTTTTTTTGACTGGTAGACAAATTCCGATCGTGCCGGAATACATTATAATTGTTTCCAAATACTTCTTCGCTTCTTACGCTTTCGTCCCAGCTACTTTCAGTTCCTAAAATTATTTTAAAAGATGACGACAATAGATTTTGTTGAATTTCTTTCATTTTGCTTGGGCTTTTCATGCGATTGAAATTCTGACAATAGATAAGAATTTCAGTCGCATTCTGTCGAGGAAGCGAAGAAGTGTTAGTCAAGTTATTACTTATGTTAAAATATAATGGTTATGCCTCAGAAGAGGGCGTCCTTACTTGCGAAAATGTGTACTAAATTTGTTTACACTTTCGCGAAGTTGTTGAAGACGGTGCGTGCGTTCATTTGATAAAAAATGACGATATGATTGAAGGTCGGCTACTGCTTCGGCTGGCGTGAGTCCATATTCCTGATGAACTTCAATAAAGACGCGTTGGAGTTGTTCTGGAGATGTCGGCAGTCCTTCGGATGCGAGAAGCATTCTTATACTGGTTGGTGTCATTCCTTCTACGCATACAGATGATGGTTGGTCGTTCATGTATGCGAGATATAGGCGTGTAATATGCATTACTTTTGGGTCGCGGAGTCTAGCCTTCAAAAAGCGCTCGTCGCCATTCGATGATTGCTGCGTAAGTCGGACGATTGGTGGACGCATGGGATCAAGTTCAAATTGGCTGTCTTGCGGTGCTGATTGTATGCTGGCGTTGCTGGCAGGAGCCGGTGCAGAATTTTCATTGTTAGTTGCATTTTTTTCTGTCCGATATGGGTTTATAGTTTCGCCTTTTTGGAAATTTATAAATTCTGATGTTATGTCTGAATTCGACGGCCCAGCAAATTGAACGCGTGCAGCTGCCAGGAGGTCTTTGTCCGAGGGTAGTGGTTGTTTTGGCATTTCAGCAATTTGAGTTTTCTTTGAGTTGCAGGCGAAATGGTTTATTCCGTGTTTATAGGTGTTGGTACTTATACTGATAGGGTTTGAGTTTTCCTGCTGACGTTTGCGTTGCTGCATACGTTAACGAGCGGCCTTTTCTGCTTGCTTTTCCTGCATGCGTCTTTCACGCTGTCTGGCGTCATATTCAGTCCGGTCGCGTTTCCATACTTTTTTATTGCCAATTAGGCGCCAGCCTGATGTGAAATTTGGAGTACGGTGTTCTTCTGAGTCCGATTCTGGAAGTGGCAATGAAAGGCGAAGTTCTTCAGCCAGACTGGGATGATTTTCTGTTTTTGGCTGGAGTGAATTCGATTCTTTGAGCGCTTTTAATTCATTGATTAGTTCCTGCGCCGTTGTTCTGCAGTTTGTTTTCTTATTTTGTATAGCTTCTAATTGGTGTTCCATATTGTCAATTTTTGATTCTATATTAGTGAATGCTTTTTCCAGGTGCTGTTTTATGTTCTTTGTGTGCTGCCGATTTTCTTTTCTAATGTCCGATATGTCCGATATGGAGTCATGGCCATGTTCGCCGAACAGCGTCGAAATGCGATTTATGGTTTTTGCCGACGCATTTTTTTTTTTTTTTCTTCACATAAATTTTGCCGACGCATTGTTTGTGTTGATATTTACTTTTTTAATTTCCGTCTTCAATTCAGAAAGCAGTGTATTGATACTGTCCAGTGTGTCGTGCGTTACAGTCAGTTTAGGAAATTGACTGATTATTGAATGATTGGATTTGATTTGTGATTCAATACTTTCTGTTAAAATTTTCTGGTGCTGGATGAGCTTCTTCAGTTGCAGTTGGTCCATGAATTGTTCCTGGCATTCTATGCATAAGGGCAGCATAAATGAACGCAGTAGTTCTTCTTGGTTTCTATGGGTTCCTACGCAGGCAGCGTGGAAGTGCCTTTTGCATATTCCTTCGCATTTACACAGGAAACGGTTGTCGGTCGAAGTACAGTTAGTTATGCCACACTTTTCCATAGCACTGATTAAAAATTGTTACGCGGCGAGTACGAATTGTCGAGAAAAGGTTAAATACACGCGGTAGCGCGACGGTCAAAGATTGTTTATAAATAAATAAATTGTTGCTTACGTGCACTCGCGACGCCGTCAAGGTGTAATAAAAAAAAATAAAAATACAAGTTAATCGTCCGCGCCCGATGACTGTTCGTGGCGAAAAAAAGATAGATATTAAACAAACGACGGCTATCGTGCAAACGTACGATGGCAGCGCCGAAAACCTTGACGCATTTATAGATGCAGCCAAGTTGCTACAAGAGTATGTTGAGTGGGCACAAGTGCCAATCGCTATCAAATTTTTAAGAACCAGACTGACCGGTAAAGCCAGAGTTGGCTTAAACGATAACTACAGTACAATTGATGAACTTATCAATTGTATCAAAACGAGATGCAAGGATACAACCTCACCCGAAAGCGTTATTGCACAAATAAAGGCGATAAAGGTTAAAGCGAACGATATGCGTGGTTATTGCGATAGCATTGAAAAATGTTGCGCAAAATTAAAGACAATATATATAGGTCAGGCTATACCAGCGCCAGTAGCGGAAAAAATGGCGATAAAAGCTGGTATTGACGCCATGATAAGTAATGTTAACCCAAAATTGAGGTTAACTTTGAAGGCTGGCACTTTTAAGACCCTTGCGGAGGCAATCACAATGGTCGAGGAAAATAGTCAACAGGGGTCAGGTAACGAAACGCAAATATTATCCTTTGTAAAAACAGGAGGACGGGTGCCTCGGGGTAGCTTCAGAAGGAGAGGAAATTTCCGACATAACCAAAACCATGCTAGAAATTTCCACCAGAATAATAATTTTAATCAAAATAGGTACAACAATAATATCCGCTCTAGAGGAAATTTTCAGAGAAATTTCCAGGGGTTTGGAAATAACTATCGAGGCCGACGCGGTAACAACCGTCATGTGTATAACATTCAAGCTGGACAACCACCGCCAGGAATAGAACAACTACAACAGTTGTTACCTGGTATGATGATTGGTCCAGTAAACCATCAACAACAGGGGATGCAGCAACAAGCTGTACCCCAAGTACAACAGCCAGTCTACCAGCAACCAAATTTTTTTGGCCAAATTCAGAGAGGGTAACTAATGTCCTCTCTATGAATCTAAATGCATCGAATTATGTCAATATAAAAACACTCATGACTAATTGCAAATGTTCCTTCATTGTTGACAGTGGAGCGGACATTTCAATTTTTAAAGGAGAAAAAATTTTACCCAATCAAAGAATTGATGTAGGAACAAAATACAAAATAAACGGTATTACAAATAATGCCATTGAGACTATTGCAGAGACAGAAACGTGTCTCGTCACAGAAGAAAATCTGTCATTTGTACATAATTTTCCAAATTGTAAATAATGATTTTCCCATACCTACAGATGGTATTCTTGGACGCGACTTCTTAGTCAAATACAAGTGTACTATCGATTATGAATATTGGCTTTTAAATTTAAATATAGATAATCACATAACATCATTACCAATACAAGATAACGCAAATAGTGCTTTCACAATACCGGCTAGGTGCGAAATAATTAGAAGCGTACCTAATTTTACTGTAACAGAGGACTCTGTAGTGCTTCCACAAGAAATACAACCAGGTGTTTTCTGTGGAAACACTATAGTGTCTCCCACATCTAAATATATTAAATTTATAAATACTACTGAGAATCAAGTAGTTGTACATAATTTCAAACCGAATATAGATTCTTTTGATAATTACAATAGAGTAGATAGCAAAAATAGCAAAACTCGTCATGATGATTCAAGATTAAACAAGTTAAAATCACATCTAGACTCATCTCAAATACCATTTAAAGGTAAACATAGTATTGTGCCGTGTCAAATAAATGTTGTGAAAAAAAAAATAAAGGTAAACATAAACTAATGAACTTGATTGCTAGATATCAAGATGTATTTTGTTTGCCGAACGAACAGCTATCAACGAATAATTTTTACGAACAGAATATAAATTTGCAAAACGAATCGCAAGTTTATATACCCAATTATAAACAGATCCATTCTCAAGCGGATGAGATCAAAAAGCAAATTAATAAATTGATATCAGATGACTCAATTGAGCCATCGTTATCTAATTTAAATTCACCTATTTTATTAGTGCCAAAAAAGTCTGAAAACAATGAAAAGAAATGGAGATTAGCTGTTGATTTTCGACAACTGAATAAGAAAATACTGGCAGATAAATTCCCATTGCCACGTAAAGATTCAATTTTAGATCAGCTAGGTAGAGCAAAGTACTTCACTACCCTTGATCTAATGGCTGGTTTTCACCAGATACCTTTAGCGGAGGAAGCTAGGAAATTTACAGCATTTTCTTCCCCCGAAGGACATTTTCAGTTCAAACGACTACCAATCGGGTTGAACATTAGTAACAAGGCAACCCAGGAACAACCGGACGTTTCGGAATAAAACGAATAACTCGTTGAACACTGTAAACGCGTCTTTACTATCCAAAGTAATGATATAGAGTGAGTAACAAAAATGGTTTCCGTGAGAGGCACGGGAGAACTCATTGGAAAGGTATCAGTTTATACACTGTGAAAGATTGTTACGCTAATTACACCTCAATACCCCTCCTTAATTTGCGGAATCTCGCAATCCTATGGCAGCTCGAAGTCGTTGAAATTGGCCAGCCGCCAACCCTTTAGTAAGGATGTCAGCTTCCTGATTTTCAGTTGGTATGTACTTCAGCACGACGTTTCCTTGCTCAACCAAACTTTTGATGAAGCAATCTTTGACATCGATGTGTTTGAGTCTGCTCCGATCACGAGTTCCTTCGATGATCCTTATTGTGGACTGATTGTCCTCATGATACGGCACTGGCTCCTCGATCATGTAGCCAATTTCCTCAAGTAAACGCATAAGCCATACTCCGTCACAGGTGGCATCGCAGAGAGCACACAATTTGGCTTCGGTTGAGGATAAAGATACTGCACGTTGTTTCCTAGTTGTCCCAATCACTGTACAGTCAAACACCTTGAAAAGATATCCGGTGATCGACCGTCTGTCGTTGATATCGTTCGCCCAGTCGGCGTCACAGAAGGCAGTCATCAACTGTGGGTCATCTTTGCCCGTGTATTAAAGGCCTAGATCGAGCGTACCCTTGATGTAGCGCAAAACGCGTTTTAAATGGGTCCAATGCTCTTCTGTAGGGCAGGACTGAAACTGGCTGTAATAATTTACTGCAGCCGACAGGTCCGGACGTGACGTAAGGGTTACGTACATGAGACAACCTATTAGTTCTCTGTAGGGCTTACTCGTACGGTTTTCCTCGATGCCCTTCTTCAAGCGAAGGCGACATTCGATCGGTACAGAGCTTGCCTTGCAATCGGCCATATTGAAACGATCGAGCGAAGCTTCCAGGTACCTACGTTGACTTATTTTCATCGTTCGATGTTGCAGGTCCCGTTCAACTTTCATTCCAAGAAAAATTGAAATTTCTCCGCCGTCTGTTATATCGAAACCCTTGGCAAGACTCCTTTTGACCGCTTCTATCTCGCATAAGTCATGCCCAATGACAAGAATATCGTCTACATAAAGAAGTAAGAAAACTTTCTCTTTGCCAGTGCCACGTAGATATAAGCATTAATCGCTCTTCGATCGTCGAAATTTCAATTTCGTCACAAAGCCATGAAATTTGTCATTCCATGCCTTGGATGCCTGTTTGAGGCCATAAAGAGACTTATTTAACTTGCAGACTAAACCGGGCTCTTGGCGCATACCCTCCGGTTGAGTCATGAATATGTTCTCGGAAATTTCTCCATTAAGGAACGCCGTCCGCACATCCATTTGATGGACCGGCATACGCTCCTGGTTGGCCACCGCTAGTAGAACGCGCAAGGTATCTAATTTAGCAACGGGTGAATATGTCTCCATGAAATCAAACCCTTTCTTTTGGCAGAGTCCCCTGGCTACCAATCTTGCTTTGGAGCGGTCCGGCTGTGCGTCATCACCAGGCTTTATACGACATATCCACTTACATGTTATCGCCTGTCGCCCCTCCGGAAGCTTGCACAGGGTCCACGTACCGTTTTTCTGTAACGAATGCAGCTCCTCATGTATGGCCACCTTCCATTTCAGCCAGTCAGCTCGGGTTCTTAATTCAGCAATAGTATCCGGCAAATTATTCACGTAGTCCATGGCACCGAACGCAACTTCAGCGAAGGTCATATCATAATCTGCATGCCATGCCGGTGCTCGCCTATTTCGGGAAGGGCGTATTTCAGAATCACTTTGCACAACTGATTCATTTGTTGTATTATTGTTGCGTTCTGAATCTTCTTCGATCTCTTGATCATTGTCCGTATTGTCATTGAGTCCACTTTTATCTTCAACGTAATCCCAGACGATCACTTTTGGAACCTTGTCTTCTTTTGCACTCGCGTCGGAGAATTTCGCGTTCTCGTCGACAATGATGTCACGCACCGCAACGATTTGCCGCCTATTGGGGTTCCACACACGATATCCATTTGCACAATATCCGACCAACATCCCTTTCCATGTCTTCTCATCGAGTTTCTTTCGGTGTTCTTTTGGGATGTGCCAGTAAGCGAGCGACCCAAAAACGCGTAGCTTGGAAACGTCAGGTTTCTTGCCTTCCCACACTTCATATGGAGTCACATTTGAATCAAGAACACTACATGGGCTTCTGTTCATCAAAAACGTTGCGGTTTGTATCGCTTCCCCCCAAAACACACGATCGACAGCAGAATCGTACAACATGGAACGCGCCTTTTCAACAAGAGTTCATTCGTTCACAGATCCCATTCTGTTCGGGACTGTAGGGCACCGTAAACTCCATTTTTATACCCTTATTTGCACAGAACGAACGCATCTTCTTTGCACGAATATTCGCCGCTATTGTCCGAGCGAAAGCGCGAGATTTTTACTCCGAACTTAGCCGTCACTTGTGCCTCATAAAGCTTAAAACAAACCACCACTTCGTCTTTCGACCGGATCAAGAAAACCATCGTAAATCGCAACCAGTCGTCTACAAAACTCACAAAGTAACGTTCGTCATTCCAACCGGTAGGCGTCACCGGACCACAGACGTCCGAATGAACAATCTCCAGTACACGGCTCGCACGACGCTCTTCACGCAGCGCAAACGGATTTCTTGTTTGTTTCGCAGACACACACGGTTCACAGATCACTGTCGCTTCATCGCTGTGCTTCAACGAAATACCCTTCACAACTTCGCTCTTGATTAGCGACGACAGATTTCGTTCTCCCAAATGGCCATACCGACGATGCCGTAGTTCATAAGCTATGCTTATTTGTCCCGAAAAACACAACATTTCACTACTACCCTGACGCGAGAAGAAATTCAGCTCATATAGTTTATTACGCCTTTCGCCGATGGCTACCACCGTCGATCCTCGAAGAATTTCAACTCGACCATTCGCGAAAACCACTTTCATACCGGCAGACTCAATTTTGCTTATCGAAAACAAATTGCACCTTGTCTCCGGAATGAACAATGCTTGGCTTACTGTTGATTTGACCACTTTTTCTCCGACTACTGACAGAATAGGCACGTCACCGATGTACTTGGCGGTCACCAATTCACCGTTCTTCGCTACGGCTATTTCTATAGGTCTCTCCAAGAGCGAAAGCTTCGAAAACAAGCTTTTGTCATTGCATATGTGCTCGGTGGCACCCGAGTCGACGAACCACTGCACACGAATCATCGGTGGTTCTCGCTAACCATTCTCCATCAAGAACAACACACCATCACCGCTCTGCTCTGCACTAAAAGCCGACGACTTTACTGTTTTC
Source organism: Wyeomyia smithii (assembly GCF_029784165.1). Lineage (NCBI taxonomy): Eukaryota > Metazoa > Arthropoda > Insecta > Diptera > Culicidae > Wyeomyia > Wyeomyia smithii. Next base: position 151,862,097 of record NC_073695.1, read on the forward strand.
TTCTTTTTCTCTAACTCGGGGCAGTTCGCAATTCCATGCCCCTCTTTCTGGCAACCGAAGCATTTGAACACTTTCTTCTTTTTCAGTTTCGAGTTGCATGCGGTGTTACCATTACCACTGAACGCGGCAGAATCGTTCTTCTCTCCATGTGTGTCACTCACTGTGACCGACTTCCTCTTGATCTCTTCATCGAGAAGTCTACACATTACGAACTCCATCGTGATTTGCTCTTCGGGCTGACTCTCGATCGATGTAACAACCGTGTCGTACTCGGCACCCAAAGACAAAAGCAAACGGCACACGACGTCGATATCATCAATTTGTCCACCAGCCTTTCGAAACAAACGAATGAGTCGGTCGTACTTCACGAAGTAATCCTGCAACGTACCACTTGAGTGGCGCAGCTCGAAAAGCTCGCGATTTAGCTGCATACGCTTGGCAACACTTTTTCTCTCGTAGATTCGAACATACGTATCCCACATCTGTTTCGGAGTGCTTTTCCCTTGAAGCAACTCTAGCTGGTCATCGTGAATACGGGACACTATGAAGGATTTACACTTCTTATTTTTCTTCTGTCGTTCCGCGATATTTTTCGCTTTTTCCTTCTTCACAGCCTCCGTATCCGTCACAAGCACTTTAAACTTCTCTACGTCGTCGATTTCGCTCTCAATACACTCGACCAAGTCATGTTCTTCCAACAAGGTCGTCATGCGAAATTTCCACGAGACGAAGTTTTGGCCATCAAAGATGGCGACTCTGCGAATCTCTTCATGTGCGGATTCCGCCATTCTGAGTAAAGCCACTTATCACTCCGCGTTTTCAATAGAATCGAAACTTTTACCTTTTCGCGCAATCCGGAACCGACTCTGGGCCCATAACCTAACAAGGCAACCCAGGAACAACCGGACGTTTCGGAATAAAACGAATAACTCGTTGAATACTGTAAACGCGCCTTTACTATCCAAAGTAATGATATAGAGTGAGTAACAAAAATGGTTTCCGTGAGAGGCACGGGAGAACTCATTGGAAAGGTATCAGTTTATACACTGTGAAAGATTGTTACGCTAATTACACCTCAATAATTAGTCCAAACAGCTTTCAGCGAATGATGAATATCGCTTTAGCAGGATTGACGCCTGAATGTGCGTTTGTGTATATCGACGATATAGTCGTGATTGGATGCTCGATTGATCATCATTTAAACAATCTAGAGCAAATTTTTCAAAGGTTAGGGCATCTTCAGCGGTGGTCCAAATCGTTGTTTTGTTCTATTTTTTTGGAACAAACTCAAATTCACTGCTGCACCGGTGGTGTAAGTTTTGTTTTATACCAGATCTAAATTGAAAAAAAATTGAAACTGGTATACGTTTTGGTCTATTTTTGTCACTTTTTGGAACAAGGAATAGATCGTTCTAAAACCCTTTGTACGCTACCAATAGGTGGGTCGAATGTCATATTTTAATTGAATACCTCATTTCTAGCTATTTCCATATAAGCGTTTTGCGAGTGTTGGGGAATAAACAAAACAAAGACTTTTTATGACAATTCACAATTCATTTTTGTGGCTTTTCTGAAGAAGAAAATGAACAGGTTTGTCGTTTTTGGCTTCAAGGAAACCGACCAGCAAAAGGGGGAGTTCTGGAAGACCACAACCGTAGGCTCAACTACTTGGTTTGCAACCATCAGCCACCAGGATGACAAATATGTTGGCTATTCGCCTTAATTGTATTGGGACTAGAGGAGAACTTGAGAGGCCAGAAAAATGTTCCTCGAAGACACTGAATTGAAAACGTTCAAAATACTGGGGTGACATTGAGCATTTTGTTTCGAGCAACTCGAACAAAACTAAATGATCGCTGGGGGGCGTTATGTTTCGTTTTTCGTATTTTTTGACTTTGCGGGTTAGATGAGCCGCAGGACAAATGACAATGACTGCTCTGTTTAAGCTTGAAGCATAACTGGCAGTATGTGACCTACTCGAAAATAGCGAAAATTGTTCGAATCAAGCTGCGCAATGCCATCCAATATCCTCAAAACCCAAACCAAGTTTTAGGAACTGCAAGATTTTGAAAGATTGATGAGACGAAAACGGAAGATGAACACCTACGCGATCAAATATTTTTCGCTATCCTTCGAAACCCTACTTGTAGCAGGAATTTTCGATCATACCAATCCATGCTGAGAAATGTCACTGACGCTCGGGTCAAACCGTCAAATCCACAAAGTCTTGTGGATACGAAGTGTCTTGCCAAAGTAATCGTTTAATGTGCGTAAAAATTATCGAATTTCCGTTTGGTAAATGTTGAGTGTTTTTTTTTATAACAAGTCTCATTAACTGATAGCATGGGGTATTGAATTGTTGACAGTGTGACAGATGTCAGCGGTTTAAAACAACAAAATATACAACACCGGTGCGGAGAACGAAAAGTTGGTCTATATTAGCTGGTTCTATTCAGGTTTCGCTGGTGTAAATCTAGTATAAAGTTGTTTCAAAAATAGACCACCGCTGAAGATGCCCTTAAGGCATTATAATTTGACACTTAACCCACAAAAATGCAATTTTTTTAGAACCGAGGTTACTTACTTAGGTCATAAAATAACAAGTAATGGAATTTTAACGGGTGACTCTAAATTTCAAACAATTAGAGATTATCCAGAACCTACAAATATAGACGAAGTGCGTCGTTTTGTAGCGTTCTGTAATAATTATCGCAAATTTGTTCCAAATTTTGCGCATATAGCTAATCCTTTAATTAATTTACTAAAAAAGAATACAACATTCTCATGGAACGATGAACGAAGACAGAGCTTCTTACGCCTAAAACGTCATCTCTTATCTCCTAGGATCCTTCAATATCCTGATTTTACAAAAGATTTTATCGTAACAACAGATGCGTCAGATGTTGCATGTGGAGCAATTCTGTCACAGTTACATGGAAGCTACGATTTGCCAATTGCATTCGCTAGCAAAATTTTTACAAAAGGAGAAAAATCCAAACCAGTAATTGAAAAAGAGTTAACTGCCATACATTGGACAATTGACTACTTTAAACCATACCTTTACGGTCGAAGGTTTAAAATTAGAACAGACCACAGACCGTTAGTTTATTGATTTGGTATGTGATTTTACGCGGTCCGAAAAGCGTCGGAGAGAACTACGGAATTTCGTTCGGATGGATAAAACACGCGAGGCACGTTTGATATAATAAATTCAACTGATATATTTCTACTGCCTACAATTGGCTTTTATATGATCGAATAGTGTGAAGCAAGACTCAAAAATTTAAACAAAAGGTATACAAATGAGCAAATTGGAATTATGAGGAGAGATACAGAATTTGGCAATAAAAAGCAATTGGACTACAATAGGCGTCATAGTTCTTGGCAGGCCGTACCTAGATTCCGTCACACCATAAACCGCAAAACCAAATTGCGTTTGAGAATTTCCGCTCCATTCCGTCCTGGCACGTACTCGTCATCATCTAACGGGATGCGCCGTAGTCGTCGTATATCTCGCCGCGTGGCACCATTGGCAATCTTGACGTCCACCACCTTGACGTGGCCATCGGTTCCAGGGAAAGTGCCGATAATGCGGCCCATCGGCCATTGTTAAGACTTTTCGTTGTCGTCCACCAACAGCACAAAATCTCCGACTGAAATATTCGGAGCACAAAATCTCCGACTGAAATAGACCACCGCTGAAGATGCCCTTAAGGCATTATAATTTGACACTTAACCCACAAAAATGCAATTTTTTTAGAACCGAGGTTACTTACTTAGGTCATAAAATAACAAGTAATGGAATTTTAACGGGTGACTCTAAATTTCAAACAATTAGAGATTATCCAGAACCTACAAATATAGACGAAGTGCGTCGTTTTGTAGCGTTCTGTAATAATTATCGCAAATTTGTTCCAAATTTTGCGCATATAGCTAATCCTTTAATTAATTTACTAAAAAAGAATACAACATTCTCATGAAACGATGAACGAAGACAGAGCTTCTTACGCCTAAAACGTCATCTCTTATCTCCTAGGATCCTTCAATATCCTGATTTTACAAAAGATTTTATCGTAACAACAGATGCGTCAGATGTTGCATGTGGAGCAATTCTGTCACAGTTACATGGAAGCTACGATTTGCCAATTGCATTCGCTAGCAAAATTTTTACAAAAGGAGAAAAATCCAAACCAGTAATTGAAAAAGAGTTAACTGCCATACATTGGACAATTGACTACTTTAAACCATACCTTTACGGTCGAAGGTTTAAAATTAGAACAGACCACAGACCGTTAGTTTATTGATTTGGTATGTGATTTTACGCGGTCCGAAAAGCGTCGGAGAGAACTACGGAATTTCGTTCGGATGGATAAAACACGCGAGGCACGTTTGATATAATAAATTCAACTGATATATTTCTACTGCCTACAATTGGCTTTTATATGATCGAATAGTGTGAAGCAAGACTCAAAAATTTAAACAAAAGGTATACAAATGAGCAAATTGGAATTATGAGGAGAGATACAGAATTTGGCAATAAAAAGCAATTGGACTACAATAGGCGTCATAGTTCTTGGCAGGCCGTACCTAGATTCCGTCACACCATAAACCGCAAAACCAAATTGCGTTTGGGAATTTCCGCTCCATTCCGTCCTGGCACGTACTCGTCATCATCTAACGGGATGCGCCGTAGTCGTCGTATATCTCGCCGCGTGGCACCATTGGCAATCTTGACGTCCACCTCCTTGACGTGGCCATCGGTTCCAGGGAAAGTGCCGATAATGCGGCCCATCGGCCATTGTTAAGACTTTTCGTTGTCGTCCACCAACAGCACAAAATCTCCGACTGAAATATTCGGAGCTGCTTTTTGCCACTTTGCCATGCGCTGAAGGGATAGCACATATTTTTTCTGCCACCGAGCTCGAAACTGTTGTGCGATGCGTTGAACAAACTCCCATCTGCTGAGGGAACCGATATGACGTTCTAACTGATTGATCTCCGGCACAGAATGTAGTGGTCGATCGATGAGAAAATGGGCTGGTGTGAGAGGTTGAGGGTCGTTCGGGTCATTAGAGAGTGGAGAAATCGGCCGAGAGTTCATACAAGCCGAAACTTGCGCGAGAACGGTACTCAGTTCTTCGAATGTGAAACAAGCATCACTACCGATTTTGCTCAAGAAAGTTTTCGCCACCTTCACGCCTGCCTCCCAGAGGCCCCCGTGATGTGGGGATCACGCATCATGAACTTCCACTCGATTCCCTTGTTGGAGAAGAATTCGGTCACTTGATCGTTCCGTTCGGTTTCGTTGATGTGTTGGTATAATTCACGGAACTTTCGGTCTGCTCCCCGAAAGTTGGTAGCGTTGTCCGAGTGAATTCTGCTCGGCAATCCGTATCGGCTGCTAAAACGGGTGAATGCAGCAATGAAGGCAGATGTACTGAGGTCCGACACAGCTTCAAGATGCACGGCACGGGTGCAAAAACACACGAAAAGTGCTATGTAGCCTTTGCTAGATGTAGCGCCACGTGTACGCCGATTGATGATGTCAACAGGCCCAGCATAATCAATGCCGGTGATATAGAAGGGGTGATTCGGTGCTAGGCGATCTACAGGAATCTGTCCCATCAGCTGATGCAATTGTGCAGGTCTTGCACGCATACATTCGACGCAGGATCGACAAGTCTTGCGTGCAGCACTCGTTCCTCCGACAATCCAAAACCGTCGCCGTGCATCACTCAGCAGTGATTGCGGACCACAGTGGAGCTGTTCGTGGTGCTCGTGATGGAGAATGAGTGCGGTGAGGATTGAGTGGCGCGGCAGCAAAATCGGGTGCTTCGTGTTGTAACTTAGCTCTGAAAGTTGCAGCCTACCGTCCACCCTGAGAAGATGTCGTTCATCCAAATAAGGTTTCAACTGGCGAAGTGAGCTGCTACGACTTACTTCACCTTTGCGTTCTAGGCGATTGATCTCTTGTTGGTAATGTTGATTCTGCACGTGTCGTATATAGACTTCCATGGCATTCTCAATCTCTTGGGGCATAAGGTGATTTGATACTCTCTGCTCTCGATGGGAGAAACGTAGCATTCACGCTGTGATCCGCAAAAGAAGCTGTGAATTTGGGTAGTATCGGGCTAGCATGTCGTCGATAAATTGGTTTTCGTATACAACCAAACACGCCACGGCAGTCGATCGTTGCCCCCTTTCCACTTGTCGTTGTTGAGTGGCGTCAAGAGCACAAGTGAGTGTAACTTCGTCGGTGTTGAGTGACTCGATCCAGCCTGGTCCATGCCACCAAAGGGAATTGTTGATAAATTGCTCTGGCAGAGCACCACGTGAGATTACATCGGCTGGGTTGCTGTGTGTATCTACATGATGCCAATTGATTGCAGGTAGGATCGTAGTGATTTCTGTCACCCGGTTGGCAACAAATGTTTTCCATCTCGAAGCTCCTCCGTGAATCCATGCCAGTGCAACAGTTGAATCCGAAAAAGCCCGCACTTCATGGAAATGTATAGGATTTGCCTTCATCACATCGCTATCAGCCGGGACAGAGTCACCGCCGCACATAACTCCAAGCGAGGTAATGTTGTTCGTCCATTCCCAATCGGTGCTGTCTTGGATTTCGCACATAGCAAGTGCGACGATGTATTGCCGCAATCACCGATGACCCGAATGTAGAGGCAAGCTCCCATGGCTCGCTCGGATGCATCACTGTAGCCGTGCAGATAGACGCGAGAGGCTTGACGCATGCCAATCACTCGACGTGGTACCTGTAATAAATTCAGATCGGAAAGGCTTTGCACAGAAACTAACCAATTTTGAACCAACTCACCGGGGGGTGTTTCGTCCCAGTCCACCTTCAGCTCCCACAGTTGGTGCATGACCATTTTCGCTTTAATGACTATCGGGGCTAGTAAGCCTAGGGGGTCGCAAACGCTGGTGATTTGCGAAAGCATGGTCCGCTTTGTGGGCTGAAAGATCTTGTGCGTTGAGCTGGAGAACTGGAATACGTCGCTGCACGGCTGCCAGTGTATGCCAAGAGCCTTGCTGGTGCGAGTGTCGTTGAGTTCGATGGGTAGCTGCATTTCTATATCCTCAGCCGGGATGTCCTGGAGTACTGCTGCACTGTTTGATGTCCACTTCCGCAGGTGGAAACCACCTGAGGCGAAAATCTTCGTCACTTGCAGCCGTAGTAAGACTGCTTCTTCTTCGGAGTCAGCTCCCAACAACACGTCGTCGACGTAGGTGCCTCTTTCTGCATTCCCAACCGCTGTCGGATACTGCTGTCTGTACGATTCCAATAATTGTTGCAGACACTTTGTCGCCAAGTACGATGCGCTCTTCGTCCAATAAGTGACTGTGTTTAATCGGTAGGCCTGCACAGGTTCATTACTATCCCACCGCCAAACAATGCACAAATAATCGCAATCGGCCAGTTTAATCATACAGTACATTTGCTTGGTATCACCGGCGAAAACAATCAACGGAAAACGAAAGCGAAGAAGAATGTCCACTAGCGAATCTTGCAGTACCGGGCCAGCCATGAGAATATCGTTAAGGGACAAGCCACAGGTAGTCTTCGCTGCAGCATCATAAACAACGCGATATTTTGTGGTGAAACTCGATTCCTTTACCACACAATGATGCGGGAGATAAATAGCATCGTTCGGAGGATTCTCGATGAGTGTCATATGGCCGGACTCAAGGTCAAGCATGGTATTCCAGCTTGAGATGAGGGTTCCGTTGCAACTTTCGCTCGATGTGACTTAGTCGTTTTTCGACAATTTGACGCGAATCACCAAGTAGGCTCGGAGAATCCAGAAACGGTAGCCGTACAATAAATTTTCCATCATCGTCTCGCACGGTGTGCTTGTAAAAATGATCCTCGCAGCATTTTTCCTCGTCGCTAAGATGAGGTGAAACTGGTGCATATTCCTCTAATTCCCAGAATCGTTGCAGTTGCTGGTTCAAGCTGTCGTCAGTGGTGGCTAACAAGCATGTAGTAGTCGTCACTTGTGGTGTGAGATACCGATATCGACCAGCAACCACCCACCCTAACTTAGTGTTTTGCAAAGTGGGCAAGCTGTCGTCAGAGCTCAGTGAAATTTTTCCAGGCTCAAGCAACTGGAAGAAAAGTTCAATGCCAAGAAGCACGCTAATCTTACCGGGGCGATGAAATAGCGGATCGGCCAGGGTGATCGAACCCGGAATGGGCCAACCGTCGGTGTTCGCTGGTTTGATGGGTAGTGTATTTGTAATTTTGTTGAGCACCATGCAAGGTACCGTGGTACGATAGTCGGTGCAGCGCGATTCAACGATGATTTGCACACATTTGTCTGCATGTGCGGGGGTTGATGATATACCTTCCAAATTCATGTCTGCGTCTAACAAATCGAGGCCAAGTTCGTTGCAGAAAGTCTGGCTGATAAAACTTACTTGGGACGCGCAATCCAGAACAGCGCGACATGCGTGGGGGCGTCCATGTTTGTCTAGTACATTAACGGACACAGTGGCTAGTAGTACATTGGAGGCGTCGAATTCAGTAGTGGAATCAAGGGCCGAAATCAAAGATTGGGTGGCCGAACCACCACCTGAGGGAACAGCATTCGATGCGGAAGGAGCTTGGTGATCTTGAGGGGTGAGGGCACAGTGCAACATGGTGTGGTGTAGTAAACCACATTTGCGACAGTTACCCGATTTGCAAGGTTCGCCTGGGTGCTTTCTTAGACAATTGCGGCACAGTCTATGAGAGCTTACTACAGCGAGTCTTTTCTCTGAGCTCATGTGGATGAACTTACCGCACTGGTAGAGAGGATGAGAGGATTTGGCACAAACGTCACAATTTGATGTTGTATTGGTGGCGACGAATGCGGTTGCTCCCTTATACTGCGGCTTAATTGAAAGCTTACTAGCAGCAATAGTTCGTTGTCTAGTAGTCTGAGCAGCTTGCAGAGCGAAACTGCGAGAGTCGATGAATGCGAGAAAAGCTTTCAAAGTGATGCCAGCTTCCTCCATATCAGCAACTTTTTGATACCAAAGCTGCTTGGTTTCGGAATCCAGTTTTCCGATGAGGATGAACAGCAGCCAAGTATCACGATCCTCTCTTCGCATGGCTTGAAGAGCACGAACAACCTCGTCGGAGATGTCATGAACGTAAGCCTTGAGCAGACGGTGACGTTATGGCTTGTTGGTTGAGAAAGCGTTCAATGTGCTTGTGAGCTATCTCGAGCGGTTTATTGTAGCGAGCTTTAAGCTTTGCCAGAGCCGGAGCGTAATTTGCATCTTCAATTTTTAGATGGGAGATAAGCGTTGCAGCCTCTCCAGAGAGATGAGTTTTGAGAAAATACAATTTTTGACTATCCTTGATCGATGGGTTCGAGTCTACCATGCTCTTGAATAAATCGATAAAAGACTGCCACTCGAGATAGTTCCCAGCGAAGGGAAGAAGGTTCATGCGGGGCAGCTTGAGATCGGACAGCGGTATGGGATCGTGGGCATTATCAGCAACAGCAGTGGGTGCACTAGCGCCAGCAGCCATTCTACCCGCCATCATACGGAGTAACTCTGCTTGCTGCTGGGCAAGTTGGTTAATTATTTCACTCTGCGGCGGAGATCGCTCTTCTTGACTGCGATCGCGATTCTGCACCGCTTTTAGCACTTTCGCAAGGCGATTTTTCAGTCCAATGTAAGCGCGTTCAAAATTGCACTGATTTTGCACAGCGTCTGTACAAAATGCAGCCCAAATATCACCGAGCACTTCGAGTTCCGTTTGCACTTCGGTCTCTTCAGCCGCTTCTGTCTCTAATTTTTTCACTGCTTCGGCCACACGTTTGATACGTGGCTCGATAGATTTTTGTTCGCGGATTAACTTTTCCATCGTGAAAATCACGTAGTTCACACTTCGAAACTTTTCGTTCCACAAAAGGACAGTATTTCGATCACTGTGTCACAGATCGGCAGAAGCACTAAATGACCGTAGAATTGGCGGGCAACGAGGCCAATTGCACGCGACACTTGGTTGATCGGCACTATGCGGTTCACGACGATAACTTTCGCGAATCCGGTTCGAAGGACCATATGATTTTACGCGGTCCGAAAAGCGTCGGAGAGAACAACGGAATTTCCTTCGGATGGATAAAACAGGATGCCAGGAAAAGCAAATGTCGGAGCCGACGCGCTTTCTCGGATACCAACAAAGTCAGAAGATCTAAAGTCTATGATATTGACGGTAAATACACGCTCGATGACGAATAAACTCAAGCAAACAATAATTCCAGACGTTTGAACGAAACCAACAATGAGATTGATCACCCCATTGTTTGGCGAACTGAAAACCCGTCTGAAGTCAACAAATTACTCAAACTGCATTGTGAGGTGCACCAACGCAATCAGTTGAAAATTATTTTAACGAACCACAACCAGGGAAAAAACCTTAGGTTTAGTAATAGTACCATTGAAATATAATAATGGAAGTCGAACATTAGAGTTTGCACTTCTGGAAATTTCTATACTATTAAAAGATTACAAAAGAGATGAGGTAGCGCTACCAGAAGATGATATCTTCTTCAAATATTATTCCCTGCAAGCATTGAAGGAAATCGTAAAACATGCCATTTCCAGCTACAACATTATTATTTACAAACCGCCACGGTTCATTAATGAGCAGGATGAAATTAAACAAATATTGACGCGTCACCATATGACCCCTATGGGAGGACATATTGGACAACACCGGTTATATTTAAAGCTAAGAGAATATTACAAATGGAAAAATATGAAAAACGATATAAGTAATTTCGCTAGAAATTGCGAAAAATGCAAAATCAATAAGGTTAGAAGACATACAAAGGAAGCGACTGTTGTGACGACAACACCTTCTAAACCATTCGAGGTACTTTCTGCAGACACCGTTGGACCTTTTACAAGAACAAATAATGGCAATAGATACATACTTACAATTCAATGCAACTTAACGAAATATATTGTTCTCATACCCATACCAACAAAAGAAGCAGCGGTGATTGCAAAAGCACTTGTCGAAAATTTTATCTTAATATATGGCAATTTTATGGAACTACGTACAGATCAAGGAATTGAATATAAAAACGAAGTTCTTGATCAGTTATGTAAGCTTCTAGAAATTAAACAAACATTTGCAACTCCATACCATCCAGAGTTAATAGGTGCTTTGGAGCGAAATCATAGATGCTTGAACGAGTATCTACGATCTTTCACCAATGTACGCCAATCTGACTGGGATGAATGGATAAAATTCTATTCATTTACGTTCAATACAACACCTCACGTGGAACACAATTACACACCGTATGAATTAATATTCGGACGAAAAGCTGTACTACCTCAAGATTTAGAAACAAACAAACCACATGTTGAACCAATTTACAATTTAGAAGATTATTACAATGAGTTGAGATTTAGATAACAAAATACCAACATGTTAGCACACCAAACCTCGTGAATATAAAAGAGCATAGACAAATAATATTAAACAACGAAACAAATCCGATTCACGTGAAAACAGGAGATCAAGTCTATATAACTAACGAAAATAGACGAAAGCTTGATCCAATTTATATAGGTCCTTTTGACGTCATTGAAATACAAGAACCAAATTGCACAATCAAAAACACAGCGACTCAAAAACAAATGGTAGTTCACGAAAACAGAATTATTAAAGCCTAATACCAAAAGAAAGAATTATCACAATAAAAATAATTCAATTTATCAAGATTGTAAAGGAAGCTGCATGAGTCAAATTTTTGACGTAGGACTACGTCTTTGTTTTCTATACTAGATTACACTTTGTGAAAATGAAAATGAAACTGGCAAATGTTGCGTCAGATTTCAAACGGTTATAGCAAGCGAACGACTTAATGCATCTTAGTCATTTATATTTCGGTGGATAGATAAAATGTGTAACAATTTTTTGATATTATGTTCAACATTGTTGCTTTACTGCTTAATGGTGGAAAAAGGTGAAAAGTTCCAAGGTCAAGCTTTCCCATACATGTCCCTTGTTCTTGGCTTGCTTCCCAAGCACAGATAACAATAACATGGACGAAATAAATTCCACTGCCTACATATTTTGACTCAACAAAGTGTTTTGGTTTGTTTGTCTTTGTCTAAGCTGCGTGGCCACGCCTTAATGGTAAAAATCTACGCTGAACTCGATACAAAAGACTGCGTGTGGAAAATTCAGCTTCAGTTTAGTTTGTTCCACAATAGCGAGTGCGGTGCAGCCGTTAAAGCTTTGCGACATTGAGAAACGAGAGCTGCATACGAGTCAACTTCCAGGCACCGCGGAGCATGTTACCTGTATTCTGCACACGGCAGCAATAATAACCATTGTACGCTGCAGGATATTTTGCTGGCACAGCTGCTGGAGGGCACAGCGGAGAGCAAATTTTATATTTTATCGATGCTACCGGTGGTGGTGTGATTATCAGCATTCTGAAGCATACATTTCGAGCTGAAGGTTATCGAATCGGTTCTTTTTAGAACTATAAGTGCTTGAAGATAAGAGTTACGAGAATTTTCACAACTACTCCTAGTGTGAAATGTCCATCTATTTCTCAATAATCATTTTTACAATAACGACCAGGGCGCACCAAAGATAAACGGTAGTGTTGCCTATGAATAGTTTATCACAACAAGACATAACCCTCATTTCAAGAATTTTCACTGCTAAATTGTTTGTTTGTGTTCACTCGAACACCGTTATCAGTCAAATATTAGCAACGAAAATTAGTTAATCTAAGAACCAGAATGATTTTCGCAGCGGGAAAGCAAAAACTTTCTTTTGATGCTTATGAAATTCACTCAGTAGTATTGAAGATGTATTGGTTTGTTTCTCTTTCTTTCTATAAGCTACGTGGCCACGCCTTAATGGTAAAAATCGACGCTGAACTCGATACAAAAGATTGTGTGTGGAAAATTCAGCTTCAGTTTAGTTTGTTCCACAATAGCGAGTGCGGTGCAGCTGTTAAAGCTTTGCGACATTGAGAAACGAGAGCTGCATACGAGTCAACTTCCAGGCACCGCGGAGCATGTTACCTGTATTCTGCACACGGCAGCAATAATAACCATTGTACGCTGCAGGATATTTTGCTGGCACAGCTGCTGGAGGGCACAGCGGAGAGCAAATTTTATATTTTATCGTTGCTACCGGTGGTGGTGTGATTATCAGCATTCTGTAGCATACATTTCGAGCTGAAGGTTATCGAATCGGTTCTTTTTAGAACTATAAATGCTTGAAGATAAGAGTTACGAGAATTTTCACAACTACTCCTAGTGTGAAATGTCCATCTATTTCTCAATAATTATTTTTACAATAACGACCAGGGCGCACCAAAGATAAACGGTAGTGTTGCCTATGAATAGTTTATCACAACAAGACATAACCCTCATTTCGAGAATTTTCACTGCTAAATTGAGTGATTTTCCGGTTTTATTGTTTGTTTGTGTTCACTCGAACACCGTTATCAGTCAAATATTAGCAACGAAAATTAGTTAATCTAAGAACCAGAGTGATTTTCGCAGCGGGAAAGCAAAAACTTTCTTTTGATGCTTATGAAAATCACTCAGTAGTATTGAAGATGTATTGGTTTGTTTCTCTTTCTTTCTATAAGCTACGTGGCCACGCCTTAATGGTAAAAATCTACGCTGAACCCGATACAAAAGACTGCGTGTGGAAAATTCAGCTTCAGTATAGTTTGTTACACATAAGCGAGAGCAGTGCGGCTGTTAAAGGTAAGCGACATTGAGAAACGAAAGCTGCATACGAGTCAACTTCCAGGCACCGCGGAGCATGTTACCTGTATTCTGCACACGGCAGCAACAATAACCATCGTACACTGCAGGATATTTTGCTGGCACAGCTGCTGGAGGGCACAGCGGAGAGCAAATTTTATACGCGGCCAACAAAATAATCGATGCTACCGGTGGTGGTGTGATTATCAGCATTCTGTAGCATACATTTCGAGCTGAAGATTATCGAATCGGTTCTTTTTAGAACTATAAATGCTTGAAGATAAGAGTTACGAGAATTTTCACAACTACTCCTAGTGTGAAATGTCCATCTATTTCTCAATAATCAGTTTTACAATAACGACTAGGGCGCACCAAAGATAAACGGTAGTGTTGCCTATGAATAGTTTATCACAACAAGACATAACCCTTATTTGAAGAATTTTCAATGCTAAATTGAGTGATTTTCCGGTTTAATTGTATGTTTGTGCCCACTCGAACACCGTTATAAGTCAAACATAAGAAACGAAAATTAGTTAATCTAAGAACCAGAATGATTTTCGCAGCGGGAAAGCAAAAACTTTCTTTTGATGCTTATGAAAATCACTCAGTAGTATTGAAGATGTATTGGTTTGTTTCTATTTCTTTCCATAAGCTACGTGGCCACGCCTTAATGGTAAAAATCGACGCTGAACTCGATACAAAAGATTGTGTGTGGAAAATTCAACTTCAGTTTAGTTTGTTCCACAATAGCGAGTGCGGTGCAGCTGTTAAAGGTACGCGACATTGAGAAACGAGAGCTGCATACGAGTCAACTTCCAGGCACCGCGGAGCATGTTACCTGTATTCTGCACACGGCAGCAATAATAACCATTGTACGCTGCAGGATATTTTGCTGGCACAGCTGCTGGAGGGCACAGCGGAGAGCAAATTTAATATTTTATCGTTGCTACCTGTGGTGGTGTGATTATCAGCATTCTGTAGCATACATTTCGAGCTGAAGGTTATCGAATCGGTTCTTTTTAGAACTATAAATGCTTGAAGACAAGAGTTACGAGAATTATCACAACTACTCCTAGTGTGAAATGTCCATCTATTTCTCAATAATTATTTTTACAATAACGACCAGGGCGCACCAAAAAAAAAACGGTAGTGTTGCCTAAGAATAGTTTATCACAACAAGACATAACCCTCATTTCGAGAATTTTCACTGCTAAATTGAGTGATTTTCCGGTTTAATTGTTTGTTTGTGTTCACTCGAACACCGTTATCAGTCAAATATTAGCAACGAAAATTAGTTAATCTAAGAACCAGAGTGATTTTCGCAGCGGGAAAGCAAAAACTTTCTTTTGATGCTTATGAAAATCACTCAGTAGTATTGAAGATGTATTGGTTTGTTACTCTTTCTTTCTATAAGCTACGTGGCCACGCCTTAATGGTAAAAATCTACGCTGAACTCGATACAAAAGACTGCGTGTGGAAAATTCAGCTTCAGTATAGTTTGTTACACATAAGCGAGAGCAGTGCAGCTGTTAAAGGTACGCGACATTGAGAAACGAAAGCTGCATACGAGTCAACTTCCAGGCACCGCGGAGCATGTTACCTGTATTCTGCACACGGCAGCAACAATAACCATCGTACGCTGCAGGATATTGCGGAGAGCGGAGAGCAAATTTTATACGCGGCCAACAAAATAATCGATGCTACCGGTGGTGGTGTGATCATCAGCATTCTGTAGCTACATTTCGAGCTGAAGATTATGAAATCGGTTCTTTTCAGAACTTTAGGATGATGAAGATAAGAGTTATGAGAATTTTCACAACTACTACTAGTGTGAAATTTTTTTCTATTTCTAAATAATCATTTTTACAATAACGACCAGGACGCACCAAATATAAACGGTAGTGTTACCTATGAATAGTTTATCACAACAAGATATAACCCTCATTTCAAGAATTTGCACTGCTAAATTGAGTGATTTTCCGGTTTAATTGTTTGTTTGTGTTCACTCGAACACCGTTATCAGTCAAATGTTAGAAACGAAAATTAGTTAATCTAAGAACCAGAGTGATTTGCGCATCGGGAAAGCAAAACCTTTCTTTTGATGCTTATGAAAATCACTCAGTAGTATCGAAGTGGTTTTGGTTTGTTCCTCTTTCTCGAAGCTACGTAGCCACGCCTTAATTGCAAAAATCTGCTCTGAACTCGATACAAAAGACTGCGTGTAGAAAATTCAGCTTCAGTTTAGTTTGTTACACATAAGCGAGAGTAGTGCAGCTGTTAAAGGTACGCGACATTGAGAAACGAGAGCTGTATACGAGTCAACTCAAAATATTCATGGTGCGATTATCAGCGTTCTGTAGCACGAATTTTTAACTGAATATTATGGAATCGGTTCTTTTCAGAACTATAGATGCTTGAAGATAAGAGATATGAGAATTTTCGCAACTACTACTAGTGTAAAATTTTCATGTATTCATGCATCGTTAGTTTTAAAATAACGACTATCAAAAATAAACGGTAGTGTTACCTATGAACAGTTAAGCGCAGCATATGATAATATTTAGTTTAGCATATATTAAATATTTAGTCCTACGTCACCATTCCATACAACCCCTAGGGCTGTATACCTTGTAGTATTTCCAATTTCTATCTAACTGCTGACAACGATTTATTGAAAAATTACTTTCTTGCGTGCAGTAATTTTTTTTCAAGGGTGAGGGTTAGAAGATTATTACAATGAGTTGAGATTTAGATTACAAAATATCAACATGTTAGCACACCAAAACCTCGTGAATAAAAAAGAGCATAGACAAATATCATTAAACAACGAAACAAATCCGATTCACGTGAAAACAGGAGATCAAGTCTATATAACTAACGAAAATAGACGAAAGCTTGATCCAATTTATATAGGTTCTTTTGACGTCATTGAAATACAAGAACCAAATTGCACAATCAAAAACACAGCGACTTAAAAACAAATGGTAGTTCACGAAAACAGAATTATTAAAGCCTAATACCAAAAGAAAGAATTATCACAATAAAAATAATTCAATTTATCAAGATTGTAAAGGAAGCTGCATGAGTCAAATTTTTTCCAATTTCTATCTAACTGCTGACAACAATTTATTAAAAAATTACTTTCTTGCATGCAGTAATTTTTGTTGAAGGGTGAGATGTGGTAAAACATTTCCACGTCTTTACATTCCCACGCTTAAAAATGTAACCTAGATCTTTACGATCCTGGTACTTAATTTACGGACTGTGAAATCTTATTTTACAGAACCGCTAGACCTTCTTTTCCATTAACACAACAAGTCAAGTGTTTACTGCACTTGGTTCCTTGTTGTGTTCCCAATATCAAATATCAATTTTCAACATTTGGGCTTGTTTCTTTTCCGCATAGCAAAGAATGCAGGCCAAGAACAAGCACACCACTCGAACAGCAACAATATTGCCAGATGGCCTAGTTCTGTTTGTTTTGTTTTACGGCGACCTTCTTCGCGCTGCTGCCGCGCTGTTGTCGCGATGCGCGTTCGAAAGAGGCGTGCGTTATGGATTTCACCAACACCTATAAGTGTTATGCGTGATTGGTGAACTCAGCTTGAACACTTGAATACACTCATGACTAGCAACCTAACGTTGTATGCGAATTATATACTTTGTGTAGAAAATAAGCTGTGTAGAGTATAAGTTTCCTTCTTCCAAATTAACTCAATAAAAGTCAGTCAAAAACTAGACATGCGTGGTTTCGCACCCAAGAATAATGATATCACAGTCCAGAAAATGTTTTAACGAAGCCAGTTTAGTTCATTAGGCCTCATATTCACTACCGCAGTCCTTCCCAATGGTCTACGCAGAATTTACACAGACTGGATTTTTCTTATTCCAAAATCCAAAAGCTTGACGTTAAGCTGCCGGAAGGAATTGCTCGTAGTATAAATTGTTGTTGGAGACAATTCCCCCGCTTCGGATTTTGTATCAAACTTGAGTTTGTGTTTTAGTGAAATGAATTTCTTTGTAACTGTGCGTTTAAAGGCGACAGACATAGCTTAATAATTACAAATTTTATTTCTTCTGCAGGTCGGAGGCATGAAACACACCCAATCGGTTCCCCTGCAGATCCTCGAGATCGTAACAAACGGATCCTATTTTTCCTCTTACTTTAGCCGGGGCGAATACATCTGCCAGTTTTGCTGAGAAATTCTTTGCCTTATTTGATTAAAAGAAATTACGCTTCATGACTATTTCCCCTATATCGAATGATGGTGCAGTGTTATTTGCCCTCAAATTATAGTGCTTTGAATATCGGTTGTAGGCTTGTTTCAAATTTGCTTTGACTGTATCGTGAAGTGTTTTTAGGTTTTGGTTGATTTCCCTTGGTTCGTATTCTGTATTATTTCCAGTTTCGCGGATTCGTTGGTATTCTAAACCAGAGCTGATGTAGCTGCGACCATAGTTAATAAAATACGGTGTGAATGCTGTCGATTCGTGCACAGCTGTTCTTATTGCCATTGCTACCTTCTGTATATCTTTGTCCCATTCTTTGTGGTCGTCCTTCAGGTAGGTCCGTACGGCTGCTCCGATGACACGATTCACCCTTTCAGGCTGGGTGGTAGTTCGCGTTCTTCCAATGTGTCACATGATATTTGCTCAAAAACTTCTCGAATTTTTTCGCCTTGAATTGAACCCCATTATCGGATATCTTTATTTCAGGGACCCCGAATAACAAAAAAAACATGTTTTCTAGAAACGTGATAAGAGCATTCGTTTTCGCGTCGCGTAAGGGTTGGATCATGACAAATTTTGAAAATAAATCTGTTACTACCAACAGTACGGAATTTCCGTTTCTGGATCGCGGAAATGGGTCTACGAAATCTACTGACACGATCTGCCATGATAAAGAAGCCAATTTCGGTCGCCCCATTGGTGGTAACTGATTATTGTTAGGATATTAAACCCTTTTTCAGGTCTCGCATGCCTGACAATAGTTACGCACATCTTTCTCTATCGCAGGCCAATTGTACCGTTCTAGGAGCTTTTTATACGTCTTGAAGCGCCCAAAATGAGCCACGTCATGGGCTTCCTGTAACAGTCCTAGCCTTTCGTTCCTAGGTGGGAAATATTTCCATGAAAACCGGTTATCTGTCAGGTGTGCTGAAACCATTTTATAGATTCGATCCCGCACAACTCTAAATATTTCGTATTTTACCCTATCATTTTGAATGCTTGTCTTTAACGCTTCGTAGTCGGGGTCTAGTACCTGAACTGTATCTACAGCCCGCGAAAGTGCATCTGCAGTGATATTCAAAGCCCCTTTTCTGTATATGATATCAACATCATATTGCTGAAGCTTTAAAGCCCAACAAAAAAGTTTTGCTGACCCACTTATTTTCCGAAGCCATATTAGACTCTGTGCATCAGTGATTACGGAAAATTTCGAACCTTCGACATAAGGGCGAAATTTCTCCTATTTCCTTTGCATTGACGAAAGCTTTTTAGAGAGAAATGCTATTGGTCTTTTCACCCCATTTTGCACTTGCATAAGCACGGCTCCTACAGCCACGTCAGATGCATCTGATTCGATTACGAACGGTTGTTCGAAATCTGGGTTTGCTAAAACCTTTGGAGAAACAAGTTCAGCTTTTATTTTTAAAAACATCTCTTCGGCATCTTTCGTCTTCGGCATAACCTTGAACCTGAACAGTTGTTTACCAGCTCTAAACGATGTGTAATCGCGGCTAGATTCATCTAAGGGAATTTGCCAATAAGCTTTAGATAGATCAATAACTGTGAAGTACTTTGATTTTTCAATTCGCCCAAGAATGCTTAGCATATCTGGAAAAGGGTATGCCTCATTTTTCGTAATATCGTTTATTCGACGACAATCTAGGCAAATCCGCCATTCTCCTGAGGATTTCTTAACAGGTAGTAGAGGGTTACACCAATCTGATGTCGATTCCTCAATGATATCGAGTTCTATCATTCTCTCCACCTCCTTATCCACCTCTTTCTGAATGTGCGGTGAACACCGATACTGTGGAGTTTTTTTTTGGTTTTGCCCCCTCGATTAAATCTATTTTATGCTTCATTAACTTTGTTCGACCTAACTTTCCATCATTTGCACTTTTAGTCGTTCAACAATTTCCATTAGTTCTCTTTTTTCTCCTTCTAATAATTCATGTTCGGTTTCAATTTCGAATATTTTGTTATTTTCCGGTTGTTCAGCGAATGGTAATTCCAAACTGTTATCCACTGTTACATTTTCTTTCTGTATGATTTCGTATTTATCAGGTTCTATCGTAAACACGATCGATCATCTATCCGATTAATGTCACCATCGGCATCTTCCCAGGCTAATTTTCTCATTTTCCCATTTTCCGAAATGGCTGGTGAAATTTGAAATGCCTGTCAGAAGTCAACCCCGAGGATAAGTGTTTTCGAAATTTGCGGGACGAGTAACGTTGGTACTATATTCGTTTGTCCATTGAATGTATATGGTATCAAGACAACTCCTTCACATTTGTATGCTGTTTCATCAGCTGTTTTTATTTTCAGGTTTATAGGGTGAACGGTCAATTGATGTTTCTCAACCAGGTCATTGGAGCTGATAATACTCGCACTTGCACCCGAGTCAAGCAAAGCAACAACCGTGCTTCCCAAAACTGAAATATAAGGACATTTTTGTGGTTTAGCGTTACCGTAAAACGGGGCGAATAGAAACAGTCTGCGATATATCTTGCAGTGTACAAAAAATACTATAATGTATAGAATGAATATAAAAGTTTTAAAACATGGGTCTTGCCTCCCTTTAACGTCCATTCTAATAAAATAAGTAATTTATTGTTTTATTGAAAAATATGTTACATGTTTCTATTCACCCCGCAATGGGGCGAATAGAAACACTTGAAATAAAATACGTTTTCCTCGTTCTGACAGAAAATTCTAGTTTTAATTTGAAGAAAACAGAACAATTGCATCATATTTATTGATATGAGAGGCAAGAAAACGATATAAAATATCAAAATAGTGGAAATGTTCGGTTTATTACTTCATGTTTGTTATCTTATGAATGAATATGTTCTATTAAGGTCCTTATTAGGAACATAAGGACTCGGGGTTGGGTCAAGCATTTCCACCGGTCTGGCATCTTCCGGTGTTTCATCTAGGACACGACATCCGGGAACATTTTGTCTTGGTGGAACTGAAACCTTGATTCATATTTCTCGGGTCAGTCCATGTCGAGCATCATGCTGCAGATAAATCAGACTTTCATCACGTTTTTGGAAACTAGCGTGCTGGTCTACTGGATTGAAGTCTAAATGTAACATCATGTAACATCAGGAAACAGTTTTTTGCGTAAAATCTCAACAGCAACAGCCGGAGCGAATACGTTTTTGGACTTTTTTGTTGGTAAGTCCTGACCACCGTGGGCTGAAAATACACAAAACATGTTCCAGACATCATTTTACATATAAAACATTATAGCATTTCTCAAATCCACATGTTTTGGTACAAAAAATAGCCACTACGGCGTTGTTTCTATTCGCCCCGTTAATCTGAGAACCGCGAGTTTTCCATGAAACATAGGTAACGTGGTGATGAATAACTTACGGCAATCCTTCAATTCACCGTAAAAACTTGAAATGCTTAACTACCTACCCAGTATATCTCAGGAACAAGTTCTAAGTGAAGCAAAATGGCTTCCACAGATAAAGTTTTCTGGTACTCGAAAACGTTCAGAATTTGAGCCCCCATTTTGCATTTTTATAAGCAAACCGACAGTAGTGCTGTTAACCCAAAAATGGGTTTGCAGGACTTGTTTATTATTGATCTATCCAAGAAAATATTTTTTGCATGGTTTTCTTAAAATTGCATTTTTCTTAAAATTGCATTTTTCAAGTTCGGAAGTTTTGTTTCTATTCGCCCCACTGTTTCTATTCGCCCCGTTTTACGGTATCATTATATTGGCCTTCCAGCATGGACTTCGAGTTTGATATCGGTATCTCATGTGTAGCACGTTGCAGAGGGTTTCTCCTTTCTACAGAAAGATCACCTCTCAAGATCTCCCTGCGGCACCGTTTTCCGGCTGCGCAGAAGGAAACGAATGCTTATTTGGACAATTTGATGTTATGTAGTTCATTTGTCCACAAAAATGGCAGAATAATTTCTTTGGTCTCCCACAGTCGCGCCAGAAATGTCCGAACTGATGACAATTCCAGCAAAGAATATTACCCTGATTTTCTTTACCGTTCTAGCTACGGTACATTGACTTGTCTAGCCCATGACATATGACATATTTTCCATTAAAATGTCCAATAAGCGTTCCTCGGACATTGGTTTGGTTAATTGCTGCGCTAGTTTTTCTATCGCTGCTGCAAATGCACTATATGTTTCTTGTGGGTGTTGTCTTCTATCATTTAATTGTCGCTCAATGATTTTGTCCTTATTGGGTGGTTCAAAACGTAACTGCAACTGCTGTTTGAAAACAGCCCAACTGGCAAATCTGTGGCAGAATGTGTAATACCACTCCTCTGCTTCGAACCCTTCCTTAAAGAAACAGTTTGCCTGACTGAGTAATTCCTCCTCTGATACTCGATTATTTCTAGCTAGAATCTCAACCCGGTTAATAAATTGAGTTACTGTTGGACCTCTTGAATCTCCACTGAAATAAATCCTCCATTTGTGTATTGGCATTTGTGATCTATACCTGTTTTCTTCCCCATGTCGATTATTAACATCGATTGATGAGTTTGGCCTTTGTTTCCATACAGGGATTATGCCTTCCCTATTGTATACTGGTGATGGTGGTACTGGTCTAAGGGGTAGTGGCGTCGATGTTCGCGGTTGAATTAAGTTTCTGCTATACTGCGTCAGCATAGCGGACATTTATGTCGAAAGTGACTGCTGAATGTACCTGTCGATTTCCTCTTTCCATTGGTTGCCTTGTCGATTATCAATTCTTCCTATAATATTGCTTCTTGGCCGTAGCTCATCAGGTTGTCGGTCTTCTTTGGGTTTATGGATCTCTCTCACATCTGGGTTGATCATATTGCCATGGTTATACTGTTCCTGTTCGCGTGAGCTTCCGTCTATTCCTCCTGCCGCTTCGTCCAAGAGATTTATCTCGCTATCTTGCAGGCTCTGTTGTGGGCTTCGTTGATGTCCTCTAAGCTGCAGTATTTCGTTTCTAGTTGGCAAGCCTATACCCGATATTGCTGAAAAGTCTAGTTCGAAATTATTTTCCATTTTTTGATTCGTTTGGTGTTCTAACTGTTCCACAGGGTGCTTTATCGAGTTTCTGGTTTTGTCTAATAATCTTTCAATTTTTGCTAATAATTCTTCTTTAAGTCGCTTTTGTTGTCTAGTAATTGTTTCAATCCGAATTGTTCTTAAGCGGTAATGTTTAAGTCGTGTAATATGTTTAGGTTCTGGCAGAGCCTCGATCAAGCCTTCAATCTCATCAACACGCCGTTTAATAATGTTGTACTCTCTTATAATGCTCGTAACTTCTCTAAATTTTCTTGGTTTCCCAATTTCCTCTACTTGAGCTAACCTTAGCCGTTCTCTTTTAATCTGAATCAAGCCCACAACTGATAAATTTCGTATTCTCAGTTCATGATCACTTTCATCTGCCCCAAGGTCATTTGGGTCCATAGACGATTCATGCACGCCAGATAAATCCATTAATATCTCGTGCGTATTCAATGTATCCCATGGGAATAAGTACTACTTGATATCTTATTCACTATTTGTGTTTAAAACTTAATATTTCGAACCACTTTATTTCATACCCAAGATATCCCAAACCAATCCTATTTTATCTTATTATGCAAACCGAATACTTCACTTCCAAATGAGACTATTCGACTAAGCTTCTTACACAATCCAGTTATGCACTAATTTTACTTAAACCGTTTGTTGGGCGCCAAATGTAACGGGAGGTAGAGGGGGGGGGGATGAGGAAAGATAGCGACCTTCACTTAAGCGCCAGGTAGACCATAAACCTACCGTGAAGGGACGAGATTTTAATTTATCGGAAACTCCCGTTGCCCGGCGGGGACTCCTCAGAGCGGGTACTTTCGATCGAACACCTGAGCCACAACACGGAACTGTCCGAAACTACTTATCCAAAAACAAGATGGAATGATCTAAAAAAATCAATCCACCTATCGGTCAGACCCAGCCTTTCTCATTCAAACTTATTATTTGTGAAAATAGCTTCAATCTAATAAATGTGTATTCACTTTTTGGGTTCTAAAATAATGATGTTGTAATATAAGTATAAAATATGAAATTTGACGTAATGTAAATGCTCAATAAATAGCGAAATAAAAGTAATGATTCTTAATTTCGAACAATTCAGTCACGAGCGATACCGGGAACATTCAAATGGTACGATAGCACATATAAATTATATTGTGGCCACATATATTGATCAAAGCAGGTATAGTTTTAAACAGCCTTTGAATTTCTTTTCTTTCCATAACTTTTGAACCACATATCCAATTGTTATGAAGTTTGTTATTTGTAAGTTTGAGAGATGACTCATTCGTATGACACTAGTTATGTTCAAAAAAGTCATGTAATCTTTGAGAAATTAGACTTTCGTTGTTTTATTAACAATTTAATACATAACGGTTGCTTTAGTTCGATTATAATCAAATGAAATGGGAACGTATAAACCCAAACTTTGAAACCACGTGTTAAACCATAATTCATCAGTTAACCCTTAACTAGCCTGTTCATCTGATAATACAAATGATCAATTCGGTTGTGTACCTTCTGAGATAATGAAGTTTCGTGATTTTCACAATTCGGCACATTACAGACGAAGTTACAGTTCAATTACAGTAAAATTCAATAGGGTGTTATGAGTCAGCTAGACCTTTCATTTGACACTTATTTCGTGAAAATCGGTTCAGCCATCTCTGAGAAAAGTGAGTGAGTTTATGTATTCTTCGGAATATGTTTCTTTTCATAGCTAGATTTCACATTTTTAAACATAACAGGCAAAGTAATAGTCCGATTGCAAAAAAATCAATAGGGTTTTATGGGGTAACTAGACCTTTCATATGAACCTGATTTTGTGTAAATCGGTCCAGCCATCTCTGAGAAAGATTAGTGAAATTAAACAGTCTTCAGAAGACGTTTCTTTTCATAACTTTTGAACCACATGTTCAATCTATATAAAATTCGAAAGTTAAGGGTTTATAAAATAGCCCGTTCATTTGAAACCAATTTGTTCAAATCGGTTGTGAAGTTTCTGAGATATTGATGTTTCGTGATTTTTACATATTGATACATAACCTTTTCACTAGAAATCAGATTACAATAAAATTCAATAGGATCTTATAGGGCAACTAGACCTTTTATTTGCAATTGATTTCATTGAAATCGGTTCAGCCATCTCTGAGAAAATCGAGTGAGATTGGGAGAGCGTTACACACACACATACAAACACATGCAGAAAATGCTCAGCTCGTCGAACTGAGTCGAGTGATATACGACATTCGGCCCTTTTGAACACTTTTATACCTTTTGTTTTTGCAGTGATGGCTATACCTTTCTAGGAGAAAGGCAAAAAGTGAAATGATAGAAATGACTTTCAATTTCAACTTCAATCCCGAGCAAGGCCGGAAACATAGTACAATATCAGATTTAAATGATGTTGAGGCCACATATTTTGATCGTAGATATATTTTTAAACAGTCTGCGGGTTACGTTTCTTTCTATAACTTTTAAACCACATGTTTAAACATTATGAAATTCATTGTTTAAGGGTTTAAAAGCCCATTTATTTGAATTCAACTATGTCCATAGCTTCTTGGATATAAGAGCGATTTTCACATTCTGACATTCTGAAATTCAATAGCAACCTGAACGGCAAATAGACCCTTCATTTGACACCAAGATAGAAAGAATCGGTCAGACCATTTCTGAGAAAAGTGAGTGCGAAAAAAAGGTGCACATACAAACGTACACACCCACACACAAACATATACACCTATACATGCATACATGCAAAATATGCTTGATTCGTCGAACTGAGTCGAGTAGTATATAACATTCGGCCATTTGGATCACTTTTCTACCTCTTAATTATCCAGTGATCGTTAGGAGAAAGTCAATATGTTTACTTTCATTATGTGATTTAACATTTTTATGAACAACGGACAAAGTTACAATCCGATTGCAATGAAATTCAATAGCAACCTATGGGGCATTTGACACTAATTTTATGAGAATCGGTTCAGCCATCTCTGAGAAAGATGAGTGAGTTTAAGCAACCTCAGTATAACTTTTCTTTACATAACTTTTGAACCATATGTTCAATCATAACGAAATTTGATAGTTAAGGGTTCTGGAGACAGCCCGATCATTTGAAACCAGTTTCATTGAAATCGGTTATGTGGTTTCTGAGATATCGATGTTTCGTGATTTTTACATTTTGATACATAACCTCTAAACTAAAAATCCGATTACAATGAAATTCAATAGCAACCTATGGCGCAACTAGACCTTTCATTTGCAGTTAATTTTATGAAAATCGGTCTAGCCATCTCTGAGAAAAGTGAGTGAGAAAAAAAAGTTGCACATACACACACATACACACATACATACATACATACAGAAAATGCTCAGTTGGTCGAAAGGGGTCGAGTGGTATTTGACATTCGGCCATTGGGACCACTTTGATACCTTTGGTTTTTCAAGTGCTTGTTATACCTTTCTAGGAGAAAGGCAAATAACCGCATCTGAATTCTTTGTCGAATCTCAGGCCAATTAGTATCTTGTGCGCTTTATCGAAGGCCCTCGAAAAACTGCTCGAGCAGCAAATGTTGTCCTACATTGCAGAGCAAAACCTGCTCACTGAATACTAAACCGGTTTCCGCAAAGGACAGAGTATTCAAACTGCAGCGCTTCGAGTGTACGATGATTTAGCTGCAAACATTGATAAGAAAGGCACTGCTGTACTGTTACTCTTGGATTTCTCAAAGGCATTTGATACCATATCCCACCGTAAGCTCTGCTCTAAACTTAAAACACAATTCAATTTTGCTAGCTCTGCTGTTTTCCTGCTGAAATCGTGTCTGGAAAAACGAACCCAAATTGTATTCTGCGGCGATCGACAGTCTGATGAAACCAATACTACTCCCGGCGTTCCGCAAGGCTCTGTACTTGGACCTCTACTATTCTGCTGTCATGTGAACGATTTACCAACCGTCCTAAAGTACTGCTCGATACAGCTGTATGCTCGATAGCCGACGACGTTCAGCTGTATATTAGCCACTCTGGAATACCCATACAAGATCTCATCAGGATGATCAACGCCGATCTTGAAAGAATTGCTGAGAAGTCACAGCGCAATCAACTGTTCGTCAATCCTTCCAAAAGTAAGGCACTATTAATCAAGGGAAGACGTAGAACTGCTCCACCTAACCCGTTGCCACCAGTCAAATTGGACAGACAGACAATAGAATGGGTGGATAGTGCCAAAAATCTCGGCTTCATTCATCAATCTGATCTTCAGTGGGACAGCCTGATCAGTCAGCAATGCGGTAAAATTTACGCTAGCCTTCGCTCGCTCTACTGCTGCGCCTCATTTGCTCCTATTGATACAAGTCTGAAGCTTCTTAAGGCTCTTATACTGCCGCACTTTATGTTCGGTGACTCCCTTTTGATCAACGCACGTTCCAGCGACATGGTAAGACTACGTATCGCTTTAAATTGTTGTGTACGTTTCGTATATGGCCTGAACCGCTACGCTCACGTGACACACCTGCAAAAGAGCTTGATCGGATGTCCTTTGTCCACCTTCTACGCTTGCCGCTCATGCATGTTTCTACGCAAGCTGCTCTCAACAAGTTCTTCTCAGTTACTGTTCCAGAAATTACTGCCGCTGCAAGGACGACGTCTTCAAAATCTAATAATTCCACCAAACAACACAACCTGTTACTCTAACTCACTGTTCGTTTGAGGTGTAGTCAATTGGAATACATTACCTATTGCAACCAAACGTTCAACCTCAGAAGTAGTTTTCAAAAGGGGCTGCCTAGAGTTTTGGAATCGATGATAGTATATGAATGATTAGAAGTTTTATTATTATATGAAAAATAAATAGTCAATAAGATATGTATGTTTAAGTAGATATTAATAAGTTGACATTGTATGTGATCCTGTATGACATCAAAGGTAGCAATTTAAAAAGGAGTTCCTTTACGCTACTGGCAATAAACAAACAAACATATGTTTTTTTATTAAACTAAAACAACATAAGAACTACAAAATAATTACAAATTGAAAAAATCAACATCAGCATCATCATCTTTCGTCGAACACTCAACAGAAATGGACGTGCAAGGTGGTCGTTCCCTTATAATCCGGTCCGTGTGTACGAATAGCAAAACAAAAGAGTATATAATTCGCGCTCAAGGCCAAACTAGATAGTCAGTTGTGTCGCTACGATTTTGTTCCCGGCTCGCTACAGTGCCTGCATTGTTGACAGTTGAGTTGTGTTGCTGTGTGGAGTGATCTCACACCCGGCTCGCTGCTGGTGGCTGTTTGGTGCTGCTGTATTGATGCTGCTGGCTATAACGGCTGCAGCTTCGAACGATCGGACAACAAATCCTGCTGGAAGGAAGAAGTAAAGAGGTACGTGTTCTTGTCGGCGCTAGTGCGCTAGACTTAGCGCGATGGATGTAGCTCGCCTCCCGCGCCCAGGGCTTTGAAAAATCCTTTTCTATAAAGACGCTTGAACGTTTTCTCGGTCAGTTACAAGCTTTCCTTTTTGTGCGATCCTTCGCTCAATTTCAACTTGTACCTGCAGCACGTTCAATTTCAACGAACGGTTAAAAGCAGAGCGAATAAGAAACGAGCTGCGTGCAACGTTGCTTTCCGCAAAAGGACCGCCGCTTCGGCGTTCAATTCCGCCGTACAATCTTCTGTCGGCAGTCACGTACCATTTTTCGTTTGCGTTCATGATCGACCGAAAAAACAGTCAATCAGTTTGAAGCATTCTTACGTTTGAGGCTCATGTTCTGGTGGTATACTGTTGCACCTACAGTGCCAATTTTTACTAACCGGGACCTCATTCGTAATGAATTAACCAACGCTTACTTCAATCATCTGCGTCGAATATCGCTTAGCAGTAGAGTTTGTAAGTGATATTCAATATAGTCATCATTCAAGCCACGTGGTAATGGCTTTATGAGTAAGATAGTTTTTCTCACAACATCGGCGGGGAAGAAGATAGGGTAGAACAGGGCTAGTTGGTTACGGGGTTAGTTGGTCAATGAGGATTACATTAAACCAACGCATCGAAAAAACTGTATTTTCACATATCATTTATATAAAAAAAATTGTGTTATATGGGTGATATAATCAGATAAGCAGAGAAACTAAATGACAAAACAAAGTGCAGTTGTGCAAATTGTGATTTAAAAAAATGTTTATCGTTGTCCGTCGGTTTTTAAATAAAGAATAATAAACACCCGTTTTCAAATGACAATTCACTCATTAACAGATTTTGAGCAGGTTTGAGCAAGAACTCAATTAAAAATACGAAGGACAACGATAACATTTTCTCAAAAACCACGTTTTGCTCAGAAAATTACTCTCTTTCAGCTGATCTATAACAATCAGAAAACCATAAAAACTTTAGAATTGCGGAATTCGGTTCGAGTTTTCAATTTAACACGTGTTTTCTTTGATCAAGTGACCATTCAAACCATCAATGTAATTTCAACGTATACACCAAAGTCGCTTTTTACGCGGGGGATACGTGCCGCGTAAAAGGAAACCGCGTAAAAAATAATCGCGTAAATTCCTGAATCTACGTGAAAAAACGCGTAAATTCCGGATTCCGAAATGAAAAAATACGGAATCCGCGTAAGAAAAAAACACCGCGTAAATTCCGGAATCTTCGCAAAAAACCGCGTAATTTCCGGAATCCGCGTAAAAATGACCACATAAAAAAACCTGCGTAAAAACTGTAAAAAAGGCGACCTTAGTGAACTTTTCGTCAAGCAAGGGAGAGTAACGCTTTTTCATCCAATAATGAGTAGCTTTTGCGAACGTCTAAGCGAAAAACTGAAAACGATTTGACTTCCGCCTAAATGCTACAGACTGCCGTTAATGCATTGGTGGAGGAAAACTGAATTGTCCTTTCGAAATAAAAGTTGTCACTTTACCCCACTCGCTGATCAACTTCTACCCTACCTGAGGAGCTGATTGGCCAATCTGTCAACCGCTCAAAAAAGATAAAATACACTGAAGCCTTTTAACGCGTATTACGGAATTTTTCGCAGATTTCAGAGCTTACGCTGTTTTTTATGCAAATTTCAGAATTTACGCGTTTTTAACGCGGATTTCGGAATTTACACGTTTTTTTTACCCCAGTTTACGATTTCAGAGTTTTCACGGTTTTTTTACCCGAATTTCGGTATTAATCCACGCGGTTTTTTACTCGGATTTTGGAACTTACGCGTTTTTCAAGCAGATTTTTTCCGCGCTACGTGTCTCCTCGTAAAAAAAAACTTTAGTGTATCCGCAAAATTGCAAGCTGTTTAATGTAGTTCATATTTTCGCATAATACAGCCATACCTCGGTAGAAGGCAACCTCGATTCAACGTAACTCGATATAACGTAACTTTTACCTCGATATAACGTAACTTTTTAAGATGTATTGATATTGAATATAAATGATATAGCAACTGTTTTTGGGGTATAAATTGCTTCGAAAATATGTAGTAAGTTTTGAAACCAATGAAACCAATGCGAAAGTCCCAAATGGGCATAAGAAAGGTTTTGAAATACTAATGGGTGATGGAATTAGGTTTCCACGCATCCCTCAGTAACAATCCACAGTCTTGCATCAACTATTTTTTTTGTTTGTTGAAATTTTCTCTAAAGAAAAGCATAAGAAAGGTTTCAAATTACTGGTAGGTGATGGGAAATAGGTTTCCGCGCATTTTTGCATTTCAACAGTCTTGCATTAATTAAAAAACTTTTTTTTTTGCTTGTTAAAAAATTGTCCTAAATGGGCTTGAGAATGGTTTAAAATTACTGATAGGTGATGAAAAATAGGTTTTCGCGCATCTTTGAGTAATCATTAACATTCTTGCATGAATTTAAAAAAAAAATTTGCTTCGATATAACGTAACTCGATATAACGTAGCGGTAATGAAAATAAAGTTGCCTTATATCGAGGTATGACTGTATTACCGGTATAAAGTAATGGAACATTTTTACCAAAAATGACCAACTTTTCCCGCTCTACCCTAAGTACCGATTTATGCATTAGTCATATGTTACACAAATTTCAAAGTTCTATTCCAATCCAATCCGACATACAAAAACAAATACGAAAACAAACGCAAAACGAAACAGTAAGAATGATACCAACCACCCTCATTCACTTCGTGTCTTGCACGTACACATAATCGGAGAGTGAACGTAATTAACGAGCGCTGCCATAGCGAATGACCGCCACCTAGAAACTAAAAAAACGATCAACTTTACTTTGACTGTTTTTTCTTTGGGCGATCGCTTGACTATATCGAGCAGTCAAGTTGACTGCGGAAGGCGTTCGCATTCGTGTTTTAAAAGTCAACTTGCGATCCTTTGAAAAGCACTGCCCGCGCCACCATCCTCGAAGCCCTCCGACCCTGACCCTTCTGTTACCCCCTCCCCTGTTCATTCTTCAATCCCCCCTCGCCCCAGGCTTTAGCTAGACGGAGCCCAGGGCAGCTATACTGTCTATTTTCGGCCAAAATCGAAACAGTTGAACATCTTGCAGATTTCTAAAGACCTGACGAAGGAGTACAAGGGCGTGACCAAAATTTCCATGGTCCGACCTAACAAGCTTTGTGTCGTGGTCAGTAACCTGAAAGAGGCCAACGATATAGCTTGCTCTGAGCTCTTCAACGCGAGTATCGCGTTTACATACCCGCACGAGAGGTGGAGATCGACGGTGTCATAACCGATTCGAGTCTGTCCGTCGAGTGTATATTGAAAAGTGCTAAAGGGTGCTTTAAGAACAACACATGTCCCGATGTAAAGGCGCTCGACTGCAAGCAACTGCGGTCAGTATCGATCATCGGTGGCAAAAAAGTATACACTCCGTCGGACTCGTTTCGAGCTACGTTCGCCGGGTCAGCACTACCAAGCCACGTCTCGATCCACCGGTTCGTTCCCCTGTGCGATTATATGTGCCTCGCGTCATGTACTGCCTGAATTGTAAGCAGTTAGGCCACACCGCCGCCTACTACTGCAATAAGGCACGTTGTGGCAAGTGTGGGGAGAATCATGCGGATGATTCCTGCAGTAAAAATGCTGAAAAATGCATTCACTGTGGGGAGAGTCAGCATGAGCTCTCGACATGTGCGGATAACATGCAGCGAAGGGATTTTGCACATCCAGTTGATGAAACAAACTCTGGATTAGTGAAATTTTCTGACATAGTGGACTGGATTTTTGAAACTTTCAATGTACCCGACCCAATTAAAATTTTTATTACAGCATTCCTCCCAACAGTTAGATGATTTTTGAAGCAGTTGACTGCCCAATGGCCCTTCCTTGCAGCGATTGTATCCTTCGATGCCTAATTCAACTGCGTATATGAAGGCTTCTATCTCTGTCTTACAGTGGAATTGTAGAAGTATTTTACCAAAAATTGATTCGTTTAAAGTTTTGATGAATAAAAACAAATGCGATGCATTATCCCTTTGTGAAACTTGGCTTACATCAAATATTGATATCAACTTCCATGATTTTAATATTATTCGCCTTGATCGAGACACCCCATATGGAGGAGTTCTTTTAGGGATTAAAAAGTGCTATTCTTTCTATCGTATTAACCTCCCCTTGATCCCAGGCATCGAAGTTGTCGCATGTCAAATGACAATACAAGGTAAAGAGCTTTGTATTGCCTCAGTAAATATTCCTCTCAGAGCACAGATTGGGCAACGGCTGCTCTTTGATTAAATAGAACTTCTTCCCTCGCCACGTTTGATTTTGGGAGACTTCAACTTTCATGGTGTGGCTTGGGGTTCCCCTAACAATGATAACCGCTCCTCTTTAATCCATAACCTTTGCGATGACTTCGACATGACTATTTTGAACAAAGGTGAAATGACACGTATCCCGAAACCTCCAGCGCGCCCAAGCATTTGGATCTATCCTTTTGTTCGACGTCGCTACGGTTGGATTGCACATGGAAGGTAATCCTCGATCCTCGCGGTAGCGACCATTTGCCTATTCTAATTCCAATTACTAATGGGTCAGCTCGCATGCGACCAATTGACATTCCGTATGACCCCACACGGAATGTCGATTGGAAGTTATACGAGGCAATGATTTCAAAAGCGGTCAAGTCGATTCAACATCATCCACCACTTGAAGAATACAACCTCCTCGCGGACTTGATTCTCGACGCCGCGTTGCAAGCCCAAACGAAGAAATATCCCGGCGTAACGATCAAAGAACGGCCTCCCACTCCGTGGTGGGACCAAGAGTGCTCCGATGTCTACACGCAAAGATCCGACGCGTTTTTGGCCTTCCAGAAGGGAGGTATACTTGGTGACTATTTACGGTATTTGGAGCTTGAGACCTAGCTTAAAAGCTTGGCCAAAGCAAAGAAACGCGGATATTGGCGTCGGTTCGTGAACGAGACGTCGAGGGAGACATCGATGAGCACTCTTTGGAACACAACCTGTAGGATCTTTAACTATTGCATAGGATCTAGTGATCACTGAATTCAATATAGATTCATTCTATTACTGTTGTCTTAATCACTACATTTTGGCGACGAGGAGAAAAATATTTCAGAAATTACAGTTGATTAATCTTGAACTGTAGAAGATTTCGCAGATTACTGAATCTATGGCGTTCTCCATGGTACGTAAAAAAACTCATATTTCGACAAATAGAATCCTGTCTTAAAAAAAAAAAATTATGACAAGTGAGGCCCGAGATAGTCGGGATGGCCCTCGAGATGTATTAGTGAGACCTATAAAAACGCGATGATTCTCATAGGAATTTAAACTGAAATGAAACTCGTAATACACGGAATAAACATCGACCTCATTAGCAAAACCCGAAACATTCGGGATGAATTTTGCACGTTTTTCAAGGCCCGACGTAGATTCGGGATGGCCCTCAGGAAATCACGGAGACCTGAAAAATCGGGATGAATCTCCTAGATTTCAGAAATAGTCAAACTAAGAAATGATCCTAGAATAATCCTCGGAAAGTTTCCATAAAATCAAACAAATGTTGAATGAAAAAAAATTTTTGTCAAATGTTTATTTCAGTGCTTGCTATGATTTACAGGTCAATCAAATAGTTCCCCCATTTATTGATTGTGATGAAGGCCCCCCTGCTGTTCGTTGGGAAAAGTGGCGAGAACATTTTGAGGCCTATCTTGATTGGACGAACGTAGTTGATCACGATGAGAAATTCAAATGTCTTATGCTCTTCGGTGGATCAGATATCCGGAAAATTGTGTCTAAGGTACAAATCGACGATTCGCATCCACTGAACAACCGTTATCGAACTGCTCTTCAACTGCTTGACGAGTATTTCATTCCACGTGTTTCAAAGACGTATGAAAGACAAACATTCCGTCAAATGGTACCTGAAGCGAATGAGAAATTAGATGAATTTGCAATCCGTCTCAAGAAACAAGCTACGAATT
Source organism: Wyeomyia smithii (assembly GCF_029784165.1). Taxonomy (NCBI): domain Eukaryota; kingdom Metazoa; phylum Arthropoda; class Insecta; order Diptera; family Culicidae; genus Wyeomyia; species Wyeomyia smithii. The sequence continues at coordinate 151,896,565 of NC_073695.1, forward strand.
GTTCATTTGAAAATCAAACGGACAGTATGATTGCTGATCAAATCATTTCAACCACGAAGGACGAAAAACTGAAGAGGAAATGTTTGGAGAAAGATCACACACTAGAAGAAGTATTAACTATGGGTCGAACTCATGAATCGGTTCAGTTTCAACTCAATGCATGGGAAAACGGAATAACAAACAGAATTGCCGTCAATACAGTACAAACAGATCCGGTTACGGTTATGAAGGCACGACGGGTTGAAAAAACATGGGATAAAACTAATCAAAGTGGGTGAACCGATGTACTCGGTGCGATGGACGGCACAACTCTAATGACCCTGTTTGTCCTGCTCTGTCCCGAAAGTGTAACACCTGTAACATGATCGGACATTTTTCTCGATGCTGTTTTCGAAAAAAGGATTTCTCGAAACACAATAAACTAGAGGAAACTCATCCACAGAAAAAGAAGAGATTTGTACGAGAAGTTAGTGGAGATGACGCCAATAAGAAAACCGAGAGCCAGATATTTGACTTATTTCACCTCGGATCAAAGAAGCGATTCATATCAGTTACAATAGGAGGCGTTTTGTTGAAGCTAATTATCAATACTGGCGCAGATGAAGACATTCTCAGTGAAAGTGACTGGAAGATGTTGAAGTCTACTGGATTCGAAGCATACAGTGTCAAGAAAGGGAGCAACAAGGTCTTCAACGCCTATGGATCTAAAAGTTCATTAAAAGTTCTTGGTGAAATAAATACGGATATAGCTTTCAAAGGGAAAAGTGTTGAGACAACGTTGTACGTCATTCAAGGAGGAAAATGTTCACTACTCTCTGGAGATACAGCTATCAAGCTAGATATAATAAAATTTTTGAACCTAGTTAAGTCTGATCCTTTCCCTTGTATCACTGGTAAGGAGTTTTCGATTGATTAATTATGAAATGTTCTAGATAATAAATATATGTACTGTATTTCTAATCATTAAAACATTGTTCAATATATAGGAATAGAAGCCAACATTAAAATCAATAAAAACATTCCACCAGTACGGCAAAGCTTAAGACGAATTCCTTTCCCTTCAAAAGATCTTACGCTGATGAAATTAAAAGAACTAGAGAAACAAGATATTATTGAACGCGTGACTGAGGCGTCAGAGTGGGTATCCCCTATGTTAGTTAAACGGAAAAGTGCTAATGAAGTAAGGATTATTGTCGATCTTCATGAAGCAAACAAAGCTGTTGTTCGCGAAGTTCACCCACTCCCAACTTTGGAGCAGATGACGAAAAAAATTTGTACGAATAAAATATTTACAAAGCTCGATATAAAACAAGCCTTTCACCAAGTTGTGCTGAAGGAAGAATGTCGTTATATCACCACATTCATTAGTCCTATTGGACTGATGCGATACAAAAGACTCATGTTCGGATTATCGGCCGCTCCGGAGTTATTCCAGAAAGTAATGGAAACAATTTTCGCCTATTTATCTTGGCTTATCATTTTCATTGATGACATACTCATTCCTGCAAACAATGAACAAGAACTGGCTAATAGAGTCAATTTAGTACGCAAACGTCTGCGGAAGCACAATATTTTGATCAATGACTGCAAAGTTGAGGAAGCAGTACGAGAAATTGATTTTCTTGGTTATCATATTTCAAAGCAAGGTATATCCGTTGCTCAAGAAAAATTGGACACTATCAAGAAGTTAAACCCACCAAAATCTATGGAGGAAGTGAGGAGTTTTCTTGGTCTCATAAACTTCGTTCACCGTTACATTCCAGACATGGCAACCATCACCTATCCATTGAATTTATTGACAAGAAAGGGAACCAAGTTTAACTGGGATACAAACCACCAACAAGCATTTGAGAAGATTAAACATATTTTGCTATAAAAGGAAACTTTAGGATTTTATGATGTGAATGACGAAACCTTTGTAATCGCTGATGGAAGTCCCGTTGGTCTCGGAGCAGTCCTTGTTCAGAAGAATAAGAATGGTCAATACCGTATAATTTGTTATGCATCAAAAACCTTCTCTTTAACTGAACGGAAATATGCACAGACGGAGCGAGATGCCTTGGCATTGGTGTGGGCCTGTGAAAAATTCTATTATTATTTATATGGAAAATTCTTTTACTTGATCACCGATCATAAACCATTAGTGATTATTTTTGGAGATCGTTTGAAGCCATCACCACGTATTGAACGGTGGAAATTGAGGTTAATGTCTTATGATTACAAAATAATGTATCGCCCAGGAAAAAATAATATTGCCGATCCACTCTCGAGGTTATGCAAGTCAAACCAAGATTCAAGCCTAAGTTTCGACGAAGAATGCGAAAGGATAATCAGAGTAGTAGCTGCTGATATCTGCCCTGTAGCCATTTCAATTGAAGAAATCACGGCTGCAATAAGAAATGATACAGAACTTCAAGAACTGATCAAATGGCTACCATATGATACAAGACGTTGGCCGAAAACTCTGATGAGTTACAAAAAGTTGGCCAATCAACTTTCATATGATGGGACGTTAATATAAAGATCAGCGTATTGTTATTCCTCGATGTTTACAGATCCGTGTTCTAGAATTAGCACATGAACCAAATCTAGGTATAGCTTCCATGAAACGCCGACTTCGTATAAAAGTATGGTGGCCTAAAATAGACGATATGGTTGAAAATTTTGTAAAAAACTGCCACGGATGCCTTCTAGTATCAGATCCAGACACTCACCCTGTTACGAAGTCAGAAATGCCCAATAGACCTTGGGAGAAAATTGCTATAGATTTTACCGAAATAACAGGTGGAATTCATTTACTTGTGGCAACAGATTACTATTCCAGGTTTGTTGAAGTAGCGAAAGTTACGTCAATGACTTCAACGACAACCATTAGGAAAATAAGAGAAATGTTCGCTAGATTTGGATATCCTGGCGAAATAATATGCGACAACGGTCAACCATTTTTCTCTAGTGATTTTCTTTTCTTTTGTAAAACTAACAACATTAAGATAAAACATTCAACTCCGTATGTGGCTTTCCAAAATGGTCTTGTGGAAAGACAAAACCGAACACTTCTAAAAACACTCATAATAAGTGCCTCTATGGGCAGAAACTGGGAAACAGATCTACAGGATTTTCTACACTCATATCGAACAACTCCTCATTCCATAACCAATTTTTCTCCATCAGAATTAATGTTTGGTTGGAACATCAAAGCTAAACTTCCTGGTATATGCCGGAAAATCGATCTCGATCAAGCTAGAAAAAATGATGAAAAATCGAAGGAGAAAGGAAGGAAATATACTAATGTAAAAAGAAAGGCGAAACCTTCTAACATTGATATAGGAGATCAAGTTGTAGTAAAGAATTTTGTGAAGAAAAATAAATTGTCCTGTACTTTCCATCCTGATCCACATATTGTAATTCGTCGAGAAGGGACACGACTGGTTCTGGAAAATCTCATGAATGGAGCAATATTTAACCGACATGTAAACCACGCCAAATGTATACGGAGTAAAAACCCTGTGTCTACATATGATCGAGCCTTAGAAGAACATGTGAGGTAACTAAAATGGTCCGGCTTCCTAGCCGGACCCGGGAGTGTCATCTAGCAGTAAAGACACGACGAACGTTGGTACACGAATAAATCGCACTGAGCGATCAGTTTATTGTTTTGTTTTTTCAATTTGTTGTTCAAATATTCTTTAAAATATATACTTCCTTCTACATTTATTTTGAAATCTACATCAGGAATACCAAAATCAGATACTAAATAACTTTCCTGTTTTTGTATTTTCCTACTATTGAATTTCGTATTGATTTATCTCTGAAGTTTTTCATATCCGAAAACATGCCTAAAAAGATTTTTAATGTAATGTCTATGTCGATTTTGTCGAACGTTGATTGTAATTTCTTTAGGATATTTTTATTATTATTTTTTTTGTTTTTTTTTTTGTAAATGTTATATTCTTTTTGCCTATTGCTCATTTTTATTTTATTTAACTAGTTTTCGCTGTTAGTTTTTTTTTTTTCAAATTTTGTCTTGTGGTATAGTAGTTAGTGGTGTAGCTAAGAATTTTGTCGTATCGTCCCAATCCATTGGTGCTTATTGGGTAAAGATCTCAGATATTTATTGAGATGTCTGTGATCTTCCTCCAACGCTCCAATCTATTGTGGATGATGAAGATTGTCTAGAAATTTGAAGTTATGTAACGTTGAATCGCTATGTGTTGAAAAAAGAATTTGTTTTTTTTTTATTTTTGATTGAATATATGTGTTTGATCCTGCTGTAAGGATAAGATTTTGCTTTAAAGATAATAAATGTGCAATTGATGAAATGTATTTATGTAATTAATGTAGGGTTGGCTAAGGTTTTGAAATTGGTTTTGTACTTAGGGATGATTTGAATTCTAGGTGTTATAATTAATCTACATATTTAGTTCTATTTAATTAGTGGTAATTTGTTTTCGTTATAAGTTGAATAAGTTTTGTTATGGGTTATTATAATTTAGTCATTTGCGAAAGAAAATAAACAAACAAAAATTTTTTTCTTAAACGTTTAATATTCTTATATTTCATTCATTTTAATATCTATTTTTATTGTTGTATAGGAGGTCTTAAAGTTAAATTTTAAGATTTTTTTAAGGAAAATAATATTTTAGATATTTATAACGTTTTTTTTTTGTTTTAAGATGCGAGATTCGTCTTGTGTTTTTTATTCTGTATTTTATTTGCAACTTTTTGTTGTTGTTGCTAGTATTGTGAAAGTTATCGGATTATAATTAAATGAAAATAATATTACATGATCTTTAAAAAAAATGAATCTAAGAAAATATTACAGTGTTAGTGATGAGTCTTTTGCAAATCTGTTCGGTTTATGACTGATTTAAGTAATTTGTTTTATAAATGTTTTTTAAAATTGAAAAATATTAATTAGATTTTGAGTTTTTAAAATTAGTGAGACAATGATTATGTAATTTGGTAGAATTTGCATCGATATAGTTGCTCTGTCAGACTATACTCTAAGTATAATCAGATGAGAACAAAAATATATGAATGCAATATTTCTATATTACGTAAACACATAAATTTATATTATCTAAAGTTAGGTTTAGCAGAATTGTTTAGCACATATTTCGTGACTATGGAAAAACTGTTTGTTGTGTTTTTTTTTAATTTAGGTTAGGTTATTTATTTACGTTTGTTTTATTGTCATGTAATGTTTTAGTTTGGTTATTGCTTTGTTTGTGAAAATAAGGAAAATATGATAATTGTTTTTATGTCATATTTTGTAATATTATGGTTATATATGAGTTGGTACTGTTGAATAAATTTGTTGGATAAAGATTATTTAGATAAAAATATTAAAACAAATTGAAATATAATTAGAAATATAATTAGGAATTAGGAATAATAAGGATTAGTAAATCAATGAAAAGGTTAGCAATATTATGTAAACTAATAATTAGTGTATAAATTTTAGGTTATGAAATTACTTAATTTAAGGTATATAATTGGACTGCTTTTCTATTTGCTGTGTTTGATTTAAAAATTTGTAATATTTTTATGATATTATAAAGTTATAATTATGTTTATTACACAATAGTTATTGAAAAAAAAGATCGTAAAGGATTAAAGTTTGAATCTCTTATTGATCCTGTGACGTCCTTCTAGTCATCTTCAAAGTGCCAGGCATCCGGGGTATTAAAAAATTAACTTATTATGGCTACGAGACGCTAGAGTCCGTGCACTTCTTATTCACCCGGGCATCCGATAACCATTTTGGTTCGGGCATCTGGGGCACAATTCCATCCAATTATTTGTAATATTTTATTTATTGATTGGGTGCAGGCCTGCTACCCTATTCTACTATATTTTATAACATGGCTCCCAGGAATATATTTTTCTTAATTTCTATGCCTTGCTATGGATTTTTAGCCTATTCGCATAGCAGGGCAGGCTGCTAGGGATTTTGAGCCTATTCACCTAGCAGCTCTTTAATGAATAAATATATATATTTTTTATTGTTGCGGGCTTTCACCGCGCTCTCATAACGACAATTTTTAATCGTAGTATTTTAGTTTTAGAGCTCGAGGAAAAGGATTATTTTGAATAAAGGGAAAATTTTGGTAAGTGAAAATGAAACAAAAACAAGTTAAAGTTAAAATGTTACTCCCACCTTAGGCTGGTCAGGCTCAAGATGAAAGCTGTTTCTTTATTCGGGTACACAAAAGTGACCAGCCTCGTGTACCGGAATAAAAAAAATAAAATAAAGTAAAATTCATAAAGACTTTTTTTGAAAATATAGAATAATTGTCTGCAAGGAATGAATGAGGAGCATAGGTAGTTTGTAGTGTAGGGGGTGAAAATGAAATTGAACATAACTGAAATTAGCTGAAAGTTGATTTTAACCTAGTTTAGATTTTTTTTTGGCTGAAATAAAAACGCACAAGACCCGTAATTTATTCCATTAGGTTATTTGTCCTAGAATAAACCTGATTTATTATTATTATTTTTAAACTGTTCTCTGTACTTTTATTTGAGATATCTTTATTCGTTATGAAATATTTTATTTTTGTATTATTATTTTTGTTTGAATCGATTTGAATCCGGTTTATTTGTTTTATAGTGACTCAATTTTCTTCCTTTTCTGTTACTGCTTACTATTTGTACTGCGTTTCTCGTATTCGCCAATGTTTTTTTGCATCTTTTTAAAAATTCATTTTTTGATAATAGCTATGGTTGCTTGCATGTTTCTAAATATTTATCCATTCACTGTTTCCACTCTTCGTATAGCCTCAGATATTATTATATTTGATGTCAACAGATAGAATTTTTACCCCAATGACAGATTGAGATTAACTAACAGTACAATTAAGCTAACAGAAAATTGTCTTAAAGCTATTCTTATTGCTAACACGAGAGACATTAAAATCGAAAACAGCATAGCAACGATTAAACACACGGGACATACTGCGCATTGGTTCATTTAGTCCGTAATTAGTCCTCGAGGGCTGAATGTGCAGAAAAGTGTGTGAGCGAGTATCACGGCGCCGTGTGTTGATGTCAAGTAGACCCAAAAGAGTGTGACAGTCGATGTTTCCCTGCAGTAGATCGCCAACAAAGCAAGCTTTAGCTACATTTCGTCTCGCTTCTAACAGCTCTAGGTTGATGAGTTTGCAGCGATCGGCATACCTAGGTAAGTTGAAGGGGTCGCGCCAAGGGAGTTTACGCAAGGCGAAGCGAACGATATTCCTTTGAACGGTTTCAATCCTATGTGTGTCATTTTGGTAATAGGGAGACCAGATTACCGCAGCATATTCGAGTACTGGACGTACAAGAGCGCAGAATAGTGCCTTTAGGCAATAAATATCGTGGAATTTCTTTGAAAATCGAAGAATGAAGCCTAACTGGGACGATGCCTTGGAAACGACGTGCGAAACGTGTTCCTTGAAGCTCAGTTTTGAATCCAGCAGCACTCCCAAATCTTTTATTGTCGTCTCACGCTTTAGCTCAGTACCGAATAGCGAATAGTTGTGATGGAGAAGAGTGCGCTTACGGCCAAACGAGATTGCTGAGCATTTAGTCACATTAAGAGACATCCGGTTGATGCAGCACCAAGCACCAAACAACTCCAGTTGTTGTTGTAGGAAGAAAGCATCAGCGTGATCCTTTATGACGAGAAATAACTTAAGGTCGTCAGCGTACGATAGCTTGAAACATTTGAGAGTGTTGTTTACGTCATTCATGTAAAGAAGAAAGAGGAAAGGGTCGAGATGGCTCCCCTGAGGCACTCCAGATGAGACAGAAATTGGCGATGAAATAAAATCACCAATCTTCACCGACATGTTCCGGCCGATAAGGTAAGAACGCAACCAGGTCAGCAAGCTATTGTCGATGCCCATACGGTCAAACTTCGCCAGGGCTATTTCGTGGCTCATTTTGTCAAAAGCAGCGGAGAGATCGGTATAGATGGCGTCTATCTGATGTCCATTTTCTATTTCTCGTATGATAAATGACGTGAAAGTGACTAAATTGGTTGTAGTTGATCTCTTAGGCATAAAGCCATGCTGTTCCGGCGAAATGTTATGCGAGTACCTTGAGAATAATGTTTCAAGAACAATAATCTCGAAAAGCTTAGAGGTAGCGCACAATGCTGCTATACCGCGATAGTTTGAAACCGTGCGTTTGCAGCCTTTCTTGTGTACAGAAAAAACAAAAGAATCTTTCCAACAAGTAGGAAAAATACCAGATGATAACGACAGATTAAATACAGTTGTTAGCGGAGTTGCGAGCGGGCCAAGGCATCGTTTCAAGATTAGCGACGGAATTCCATCTGGGCCGCAACCTGTCGAGGATTTGATTTGTTTACCTGCCTTAGTCACCATTTCACTAGTGATGGACATTCGTAAGCTAGGGGAAGAAATTCTAGGTACGTTATTAGCGGCAGTAACGATATCTTCAGCACTTAGGGTCTCTCTAGTAAATACGCTGCTAAACTGCGAACGAAAGAGGTTTGCGATACCGGGGATTGAATCCGCTTCGTTTGTACCGTTGGTCATGAACGAAGGCAGTCCAGATTCTTTCCTTTGTTCGTTGACATGATACCAGAAGTTTCTCGGGTTAGACCTGAGGCGTTGCTGAAGTCGGCTAAGATGAGTGTTGTGCAAACGCTGGTTCAGTTCTCTATATTCATTGTTCGCATGGACGTAGCGGGCTCTGGTTTGCTCAGTGCGATGCTTGCTGTGTTTTCTGAGTGCGGATCTTCTAATTCTCTTAAGAATTCTTAATTGTGGATTTGACCAGGCGGGTTTGACAGGTTTCCGACGATTTTTACGTGGCACGAATTGATCGATGGCAACTTATCTCACAATGCTCAAGAGACTACTATAACAGTAATACATGTGTAATCTGTGTCTTTCGATAAATTATTTATGCATATTATTTTTTTTTGTCTATACGTACGGCAATAAATGGTTGAGTTATTCATTACTGTTACCATCTAAATTTTTTAAATTCTGCGCCTTACCGCGACTTTCTCATTTTTCAAACTCAATAGATATCCGGAATAAACTTCTTTTTCGGACGCAATCTTTCTGCAGCCGTCGCTACTGTGCCATCCGATAGCTTTTCAATGCTTTTGCAATCGTAGCTCGGGCACTGACATTTCACTCACTTGAACTACAGCTTAACTAATAATTACGGCAATTCAACTTTTGGGGCCTGGTCACTGGTCGCCATGAGGTAACTAAAATGGTCCGGTTTCCTAGCCGGACCCGGGAGTGTCATCTAGCAGTAAAGACACGACGAACGTTGGTACACGAATAAATCGCACTGAGCGATCAGTTTATTGTACACGTCGGTAGCAATGCCCTTTTCTGCTGATGCAGCGGGTGATCGCACCGTCGTTTAATGCTGATGCGATATATGATCGCACCGCTTGTTTTATATTTACTTATATTCTAAATGGTGCTTGGAATAAGTCCATTAGACATGACTTAAACTCAAATCTTCCTGATTATCAAACAACAACTTCTATTCATAATCCAATAGCGACACCATCAGATGTACCTTCAAGCGATCCAGTTGAAATAACTGAAACTCCATTTAATACTTGCCTAGAGCCACGATCGAAGCGAATGAAGAGAATGCCTTTGTACCTGAATGATTACAACTTAAACTTGTTAAATTCAAATTGATTACCTAAATATTTTTGTATAATAGTATTAAAAGAAAGGAGAGATGTAGGATCTTTAACTATTGCATAGGATCTAGTGATCACTGAATTCAATATTGATTCATTCAATTACCAACTGTTGTCTTAATCACTACACAATCCGAAGAATGCGGAATCGCGTAACGGTCAACGAAAGCGAGAAGTCTTCAAGTCGGTGGATATTTGATTTTGCCAGGAAAGTATGTCCGGACTCTGTTCCTGAGCAAAACATTGTTCGCGATGCGTCTTCGGGCCACTACGCGATAGAATCACCTTTTACGATGGCAGAATTTTCAGTTGCCCTCCTGTCCTGTAACAATAATGCGCCTGGGTTAGACAGAATCAAATTCAACTTGTTGAAGAATCTACCCGGCAATGCCAAGAGGCGCTTGTTGAACTTGTTCAATAAGTTCCTGGAACAAAACATTGTACCGCAGGATTGGAGGCAAGTGAAGGTGATCGCCATCCAAAAACTAGGGAAACCAGCTTCTGATCACAACTCATATAGGCCGATTGCAATGCTATCCTGTATCCGGAAATTGATGGAAAAAATGATAATCCGTCGTTTAGACGGAGAAATAATTGTCTTGCGTTGCTTTCAACAGATATTCAGCTGGCGTATGCTCGCAAAGAACAAATGGCGTCTGCGTTCTTTGTCATTAAGGGGGCTTTTGATTCCGTTTCTATTGACATTCTTTCGGGTAAACTTCACCGACAAGGATTTTCTCCAATTTTGAACAATTTTTTGCACAATTTGTTGTCCGCAAAGCACATGTATTTTACGCATGGCGATTTGGCAACTTTTCGCATAAGCTACATGGGTCTTCCCCAGGGCTCATGTTCAAGCCCCCTTCTTTACAACTTCTATGTAAATAACATTGACGAATGTCTGGCAAATTACTGCACGATAAGACAACTGGCAGACGACAGTGCAATCTCTGTTACAGGAGCCAAAGCTGCCGATTTGCAATGACCATTGCAAGATACCTTGGATAATTTGTCTGCTTGGGCTTTACAGCTAGGTATCGAATTTTATCCGGAGAAGACTGAGATAGTAGTTTTTTCTAGGAAGCATGAACCTGCTCAGCTTGAAACACAATTAATGGGTAAAACGATTTCTCAGGTTTTGGTACACAAATATCTTGGTGTCTGGTTCGACTCTAAATGCACCTGGGGTTGTCACGTGAGGTATCTGATGAAAAATTGTCAACGAAGAGGGAATTTTCTTCGTACAATAACCAGACAATGGTGGGGAGCCCACCCAGAAGAGCTTATGAGGCTTTGCTAAACAACGATATTGTCTGTTATTGAATACGGGTGTTTCTGCTTCCGCTCCGCAGCAAACACACATTTGATCAAAGTGGAGCGAATACAATATCGTTGTTTGCGTATCGCCTTGGGTTGCATGCAATCGACCCATACGATGAGTTTGGAGGTCTTAGCTGGAATACTACCATTGAAAAACCGCTTTTGGAGCCTGTATTCTCGTATTCTTATCAAATGTGAGGTCTTGAACCGTCCTATGATTGAAAATTTTGAGAGGTTAATCGAACTTAATTCTCAAACCCGTTTTATGACATTGTATTTCAATCACATGTCCCAAATATTAACCCTTCTTCGAATATTCCAAATCGTGTCAACTTATCAAATACTTCTGATTCTACTGTGTTTTTCGATACATCCATGATAGAAGAAACTCGTGGAATTCCGGATCATTGACGCGTGCAGCAGATCCCGAAAATTTTTTCCAATAAATATCGAAATATCAACTGCGACAATATGTTCTACACTGACGGATCACTTCTTGATGGGTCCACTGGCTTCGGTATCTTCAATAACAATTTAACCGTTTCCCATAAGCTCGATAATCCTGCTTCTGTTTACGTCGCAGAATTAGCTGCAATTCAGTACACCCTAGGGATTATCGAAAAAATGCCCACGGACCATTGTTTCATCTTTATGGACAGTCTCAGTTCCATTGAGGCTCTCCGACCGATGAAAGATGTTAAGCACTCTCCGTATTTCCTGGGGAAAATACGGGAACATCTGAGTGCTTTATCCGAAAAATCGTTTCAGATTACCTTAGGGTGGGTTCCTTCTCACTGCTCGATACCGGGCAATGAGAAAGCGGACTCTTCGGCTAAGGTGGGCGCAACAAACGGTGACATTTATGAAAGACCAATTGCCTACAATGAATTTTTCACACTTGTGCGTCAGAATACGATCATCAGTTGGCCGAATTCATGGACTAAAGGGGAACTGGGAAGGTGGTTACATTCCATAATCCTCAAGGTATCGACGAACCCGTGGTTCAAGGGGTTGGATGTAGGTCGGGATTTCATTTGCGTGATGTCCCGGCTTATGTCCAATCACTATAGTTTTGACGCACATCTCCGTCGTGTTGGGCTCGGGGAAAGTGGTATCTGTGCCTGTGGTGAAGGTTATCACGACATAGAGCACGTTGTTTGGTCATGTCCTGTACACCGTGACGCCAGGTCTAAATTAATAGTTTCCCTTCAGGCCGAGGGTAGACAGCCGGCTGTTCCTGTTGGTGATGTCTTGGCGAGCCGTGACCTATTCTACATGTCCCTTATATACGTTTTCCTGAAATCCATCCACGCCCCAGTTTAGTCCTATCCCCTTCCGCCCACATCCAATCAAACGACAAGAACACGTTCAGACCCCGGATCCGGAAACAGCAATCAGACCCGCACGATACTCTCAAGGCCCGAGGGAGACAACCCAATATGCCAGTCTGTAATATCTTGGCCCAGCAGCGGAACAAATTTAATATGCTGCTTACCTATGGCAATGGAAAACCATCAAACAACAAACCAGTGCTTTTAATGCAAAACATTCTAGCTTTAAGTTAGATTTAGTTTCGGCACGTAGTCGGCAGCGAGGATAAAAAATTTGCTTTTAGTTAATAAGATACTTTAGAAAGTAAGCTACCAGATATAATTGGCGCCGTTAAACATTAAATTGTATTTATGCCGTGTCCAATAAATAATAGATGAAGAAAAATCATCATCTTCCGCTGTGATCGCTTAAATCTCGTGTTGAATTGTTTCCAGAAAATTTGAAGTTCATTATACTTATCAGCAGGAAAAATGTCTTTTGCTGCAATTTTCATTTCTTCTAGTAATTTTCGATGTTTCATTGTTTTATATATATGTTATTTTCGCCATTGTGAATTGCAATTTATGCTATCGACTGAGGGATTTTATCAGGGGGTGTTTTTCGGCTTCGCAGTCTTTCAGCAATAAAACGAATTAATATCCCTCTTTCACCAACGATTCGGTGTATATTGCACCTTCATCAGGGAATCCTGAATTTAGAAGACAAGACAATATAAAATTACAAAATTACACAACAAATGAAATCACAAAACTCTTGCAGAACATAAATCGTTTTTGTCATACAAGCTTCGGCATCAGCATTCCTGTCCTATTTACTAGCTACTATTGTGTCAATCTATGAAATAACATGTAAACATTCAAAAACTGTAGCAAAAAAAACAATAATCTTACATTCAAACCCGCTCTAATTTAAACTTAACAAATAAACTCTGCCACAAACTTTCTTCACTACTCTTACAACCGCTAACTCAAATTCGATTCAAAATGGAGCGAAAAAGTGTGGACTAACAGTGGGTGCAATATATATTGGGTATTAGCTATTAGCTCTTACAGTTTGCTATTGGGTTTCGTTTGCAGGTGTGTGCGTGTTCTGTGTTGGGATCTGTTTGTTAAGTGTGTGTAGTACGCCTGCATACATGGAGCTGAGATTGTCAACATCGCAACGTTTGTTGACTGCATGTTTGGTGTTAACAATATGACAGACTTCTAAAATCGGGAGAGCTTATTTTCGTGTGTGCTGATCGATAATTTTTGTTTTTTCTAGGTTGAAGTTATGATTTGCTTCGATGCTGTGGTAAAGGAGTGCCGTCTTCTCTTTAAGTCGTTCGAGATCGAATTGTGTGCTGGGATCGTCATCGTTTTTGCCGCGGAGTCTTTCCATTTCATTAATTGTTGATCGGTGGCTGCTTATGCGTTTTTTCAGTTGGGTTGTGGTTAACCTGACATAGCTGGCTTCGCAATCGTTGCAGGGAATCCTGTAGATCACGTTGTCGCATCTCTGGAGGTATAGTGTCTTTCATGTTGGTGAAAATTCTGCTGGCGGTGTTCCCGTATCTTGACGCTAGTGTTATGTTGGGGAAGGCCGCTTTTAATGCCTTACTCAGCCGTTGTGTCAGGTCATTCACAAACAGCATCGGTTTGTACACAACCGTGCCTCCATCGTCGGACGAATTTCTCGTGTTTCGTTCGGTGTTTCGGATGTTGCCATTCAACAGCCGATGTCGTAGCGTCACTGGGTAGTGGTTCCGCCTCAACAGTTCATTTATGGTTATGTTAGCTGCTTCCTTCGGACCGTTTGTGGTGAACTGTCGGACTTTTTGGATAAAGTTTGCGATGGTATTCATTTTTAGATGAAGTGGGTGGCATGAATGAAAGCCTAGGAGGCGACCAGATGCCATCGGTTTGCTATACCACTCAGTACGGATGGTTTGGTCAGTTTGCCGTATTAGTACCATGTCAAGGAATGGTATTTTTCTATCTTTCTCCAATTCGATCGTGAATTGAATATTGTTGTTGAAACTGTTAAAAATGTTCAAAACGTCTGTGACTCGGTCCGGGGGAAGAGCAAGAATCAAGTCATCGACGTACTTTTTCAAAACTGGTACTGGGAAGTCAATTTTTCTAGCGACGTTTTCCAGAAGCGATTCCATCACTAAGTCCGCTATTGTTGGTGAGAGCGGATTTCCCATGGCTGTTCCGTGGATCTGCCGGAAAAACTTTCCTTTGTATGAAAAGTAGCTTCCATTCAGACAAAAATCTATTATCTCTAAGAATAAACCTAGGTTGATATCCGTGTTTTGCTTTTATCCTGCCATCTGTTAATGATAATGCCGGGAATCATGTACGTTGGAATGCTAGTGGAAAGCGATGTAACGTCAAACGATACAAGGACATAGTCTTCTGGTAATCGAATTGAGTTAATATAGCTACAAAATGAAAACGAATCTTTTATGTTAAAGTCGCTCTTGATGGATGCCTGTATTATTTGCCCAACATAATTCGACAACATATATGACGGTGCTCCTATGTTGGAGACTACCGGCCGGAGTGGCATGTTTAGTTCATGTACTTTGGGTAGACCATATATTCTCGGACATTGCGCTGTTGTCGTTTTTAATCGGTATGGTGTTTTTGCATCGATTAGCGCCAGATTTCGAAGGCGTGAAACAAGGCTGTTGTTCGTTTTCTGATGGCCCCACGTAGGATTCACTTTGATGGCCAGGTATGTTTTCTTATCTGACAACATTTCTTGCATTTTGTCGTCATAGTCTTTTTCATACATCACAACAGTCTGTTTCCCTTTGTCTGACTCAACGATAATTACATCACTGTTCGATTTGATAAACCGCCTAGTTACGTTGCAAGCAGCATGTATTAGAAAGCGGGATAGCATATCTAGCTGTTTATCGGCAAACCTATGAATAAAGTTTTGAACTATATTCACGGCTGAGCATCTGATTCGTTCTCGGGTCAGTCTGTCGTCTTCGGACACAATAACATTCTCCAGGTCAGCAATGATGTGACTGAACGGGATTTCATTTAATGACTTGTAAGGGAGGGCGAATTTTGGGCCAAGACTAAGTAAAATAACAGTCTCGGGAGGCAGTAATTTTCCTGTCGCATTGTGTATCGCTTTCGTGTTTGTCAAGAACTTGGTGAGATCGCAATGTTGTGCGGTGCTTGTAAGCAACCGATCATACTTGCGTTTGGTGATTATTGTTGTCAATGCAACGTTGTTCAAGAAGAACCTATCTTGGGATGCAAAGAAATTAACGACGATTGCGTCCGGCGCTACCAACGATATAGAGAGTCGTAGAGTCGACTGTTCCTTTTGAAGCTTTTTTATGCCGTAGTACGTTTGACGAATTTCGATGTTGAGTAATGATTTTTGGAACATATTGATGCATCTTTGCAGTTTTGGGAGGAATGGGCTGTTTTGTTCAAGTAGTGGGAAGATACACTTTAAGCTGTTCACTATGTGGCTAGGGATTACCCCATTCCGCCTACATCTAATAAGAAACTTTTTTCGGCTCGTTGAGTTGCTCAGTTTACGGTTGTGGTTTCTATATGATTTAAACATGTTTCTTGTCTCTCTTCCGAATTCGTTGTCAATCTTCTGGAAGAAATTGACACCAATAATGTTCGCCATTGTGAATTGCAATTTAAGCTATCGACTGAGGGATTTTATCAGGGGGTGTTTTTCGGTTTCGCAGTCTTTCAGCAATAAAACGAATTAATATCACTCTTTCACCAACGTTTCGGTGTATATTGCACCTTCATCAGGGAATCCTGAATTTAGAAGACAAGACAATATAAAATTACAAAATTACACAACAAATGAAATCACAAAACTCTCACAAAACATAAATCGTTTTTGTCATACAAGCTTCGGCATCAGCATTCCTGTCCTAGATCGTTTACCCGTTAGTAGGAGCTGCAGCTGAGCTGGGTTATGCTTCCTAGAAAAAACGACCAGCTCAGTTTTTTCCGGAGAGAATTCGATACCCAGCTTAAGAGCCCATTCAGACAAATTGTCTAAGGTATCTTGCAATGGTCCTTGCAGATCGCTAGCCTCGCTACCAGTAATGGATGCAACGCTATCGTCTGCAAGTTGCCTTAGCGTGCAACGACTTTGCAAGACATTCATCGATATCATTGACGTAAAAATCATATAAGAGAGGGCTTAAACATGAGCCCTGGGGGAGGCCCATGTAACTAATTCGGGAAGTTGTCGAATCGCCATGTGAGAAATACATATGCTTTTCTGACAACACAAATTGAGCAAAAAGTTATTAAAATTTGGAGAAAGTCCCTGCGAATGAAGTTTCGCGCTTAAAACTTCTACAGAGACAGAGTCAAAAGCCACCTTAATATCCATGAACGCAGAAGCCATTTGGTCTTTTCGAGCAAAGGCTAGTTGAATTTCAGTAGAAAGCAACGCTAGGCAATCGTTCGTCCCTTTGCCCCGACGAAAGCCAAATTGAGTATCTGAAAGTAACCCGTTTGTTTCGACCCATTTGTCTAACCGTAAGAGGATCATTTTCTCCATTAATTTCCGGAGGCAAGAGAGCATCGCAATCGGCCTATATGAATTGTGATCAGAGGCAGGTTTCCCGGGTTTCCGAATAGCAATGACTTTTACCTCCCTCCAGTCATGCGGACCAATATTTAGCTCAAGAAACTTGTTGAACAAATTCAACAAGCGTCTTTTTGCAGAGTCGGGTAGATTCTTCAACAGGTTGAATTTTATTCTATCTAACCCTGGAGCCTTATTGTTGCACGACAGGAGAGCCTACAATGAAAATTCCTACATCGAAAATATAGGCTCTTCCGTAGTTACTAATAACACGTCGCGAAAGGTTTTCTGTTCCGGTACAGAGTCCGGACAGACCTTTTTGGCAAAATCGAGTATCCAGCGATCTGAATACTCCTCACTTCCATTCGAAACGTCACGGTTCCGCATGCGCCTGGCGGTATCCCAAAGAGTGCTCATCGCTGTTTCCCTCGACAACGCGTTTACGAACCGCCGTAAGTACCCGCGTTTTTTCGCTTTTACTAAGCTCTTCATCTGCCTGCCCAGTGCCTCGTACTTTCGAAGCAGGTTGACAGTGCCGTACTCCCGGTAGTCCTTATACGCCGCGGACCTTCGCGCGTACAGCTCAGAGCACTCTTTGTCCCACCATTTGTGGGGAGGGCGCTGTCTAATCGTTACCCCGGGTATTGGTTTCGTCTGAGCTTGAGTCGCGGCGTCGATTATCAAGCCAGCTAAGAACGCGTATTCTTCCTCCGGAGAAAGTTCCTCGTGAGTCTCGATAGATTGCGCTATAATAGACTCATAACACTTCCAATCAATATTACGTGTAAGGTCGTAGGAAATATTGATTGGGTTCGGGGGAGTTGAACCATTAGCAATTGATATAACGATTGGAAGATGATCACTACCGTGGGGATCGTTGATTACTTTCCACTGGCAATCTAACGCTAGTGATGTCGAGCAGAGGGATAGGTCAAGCACGCTTTCACGTGCTGGAGGATTAGGTACACGTGTCGCTTCCCCAGTATTCAAAACTGTCATATTGAAGTCGTCGATCAATTTACAGATTAAAGAAGATCGGTTGTCGTTGACAGCGACCCCCATAGCGAACAGTGAGAGTTAAAATCTCCCAAAATCAAAAAAGGTGCGGGAAGCAATTCTGCTACATCAATAAGTTGCTTCTGTTCAATCCGCGCGGATGGGGGAATATATAACGAAACAAGGCAAAGGTCTTTTCCATTCATATTCGTTTGAATGGCAACAACTTCAATATTCGAGATCGAGGGGAGTCGATTCTGAAAAAAGAATAGCACTTTTTGATCCCTAAAAGTACCCCTCCACCGTGTGAGTCTCGATCTCACCGAATGATGTTGAAATCGTGGAAATTAAGTTGGTCATTTGAATTGAGAAAAATTTCACAGAGCGCGAAAGCATCACAATTGTATGTGTTTATCAAATGTGAAAATAAATAGCCTCAATCTTGCATACTTTTCGCGGTATGATGAATTTAAGATAGCAAGTTAGGGTGTCGCTGAAAAATCTAGTTTTTTTCGATGTAACTTTTTTATTTTTGATTCTATCAAAACTTTATCTTTAAACAACTTTTAGGTCTTCTTGAGGTGCATATTTTCTCTGAATACTTGAAAGCGCTTTCTCATTCACAAGAAAATTTATTGGGTTTTTCCCTTCCAAAATACGCCTTTTTCCAATGTTTGTATCTAGTTAAATAGCAAACACAAACTAAAACTATTGATTGCGTTTGAAAGGTCGTACTTTTTTGTATATAATATCTAAAACTTGGAGGGTGGATATTTTTCTATCTCAAATAAATCCATTTTGAACTCTGCGTTTTTGGTTGGATTTCGCGATACATGTCACATGCATGCTACTATTTTTTTTTATTTTTTTTTTATTTAATCGGTCTACACACTAAACCCAAACGTATGTTCATAATAAATAAGGTGTTTTTTAATAGTTTTATGACTCATGAGAGTTGTTGTCATAGAAGTTTGGAAAACTCAACAGTATATTTTTATGTTCTTTTTGTGTTGTGTTTTCAGCAGGGTGTGCATTACTTCAGCACTAAATGCAATGTGTTTTCTGATTTCTTTTGGCGTAAACGGTTTGAATTTGAATTTGTTTCGTGCTTCCTGTGCCTCGTCGTTGCACAGTCCAATTGATAGAAGCGTACCTATGTAATTTTACGAAAATGTGAAAAAGAACGAGATCTAACAGTTTCACAGAGGCTTAGAAAAAAATATGTTCATCATCATAGCGTATGTTCGATTTTCTCAGTATATGTTTCATACTCCCATTTTATTGTTGATTAACGTTAGGATTACGTAGAAACTCTTAAATATTTCTTCATTGAGGCTTGTGATCTTTGATACTAATTCATATATATTGACAAATCTGCGAGCTAAATTCTGTTATTCTCACCATCATATAGAAGCTCACTAATTCGCTTTCAACGCATTCCGAATGGCGATTTCCCATGCTTTATAAACCAGGTTGTCGCTACTCACCACAATGATTTAGCCATAGTTGAACGATAGCTTACTTTCGCCAAGAGTTGCATGAAGTGAATGTAGGCGAGCGAGGGTGACATCCTAAATTTATATTTTTCAGGATCGTAAACGTCACGATCGCTTTTCAATGTTCTTCCTTGACGATTACTAATATAAAAAGTTTGTGAATTTATTTTAGTGAAATAATTCCCCACTTTTGTCTCCTTTATGTAGGAAGCCATTTTCGAGGTAACTTAAATGCTGTCGATAGAAGTAGGGTGAAGTTTTTTATTTTCCGAGATGATTTTGCTAATTTCCTGGGTTGTCATTTGGGCGTATAGTGTTTAAAAAACCTTTTTCGGTAAACGTAGCAGAGTTATAGCTTGCATATAATGCAATACTTTTAGTGCTGAAGTAATGCACTCCATGCTAAAACACATGTAAAATATAAAAATATACCGTTGACTGTTTTTTTTTTTTTGAAAAAGGCTTCCATGAGTCATCAAACTGTTTGAAAAAACTTTATTTTTATGATCTCACGTTTGGGTTAAGTGATATAGACCGATCAAATACAAAAAAAATAAAAACAATAGTAACATGCATGTGACATGTATCGCGAAATCCAACCGAAACCGCAAAGTTCAAATTGGATTTATTTGAGATAGAAAAATTTCCACCCTCCAGATTTTAGATATTATATGCAGAAAAGTACTACCTTTCTAACGCAATCAATAATTTAAGTTTGTGTTTGCTATTTAACTAGATACACACATTTGAAAAGAGCGTATCTTGAAAGGGAAAAACCTAATAACTTTTCTTGTAAATGAGATAGCGCTTTCAAGTGTTCAGAAAAAATATGCACCTCAAGAAGACCTAAAAATTGTTTGAAGACCAAGTTTTGATAGAATCAAAAATAAAAAAGTTACATCGAAAAAACTAAATTTTTCAGCGACACCCTAACTTGCTATTTTAAATTCATCATACCGCGAAAAGTATGCAAGATAGAGACAAGCTTTCTTCGGCAAAGTTGTTTAGAATAAATGGATCTACAACTCCTCTGAACTAAAAAGAACCGTATCTTTATCAGAAAATAAGTTAGTTTTGCTATTTTTGCTAAAAATGGAGCAACCCTAATTTTTATTTTCTAAAAAGAAGCGCCTTTCCAAACACAAAATATTTTGCAAATACGCTACAAACCTTACAACAGCTGTTTTTGCACAAAAAATCAAATACCGCTAAATCGACGATCTGGACCACTGTGCACTGGAATGACACAACGTTCTAAATGAATACGAAGAGATGCGGAGGGCGACGACTGTTCTTTGTTTTTTTTTGTCATAAAGCAAAATGTGTGCTTTACTTTTGTATGCAAACCAGTGGAAGCAAAAGCAATCTTTAAACGGGATATTGTTAGCCGGAGTTTGATGGTATGAATTTGTTGCTAGTATTTGACACTTAAATCAGTTTAGCGAATTTCATGATTATAAATTGAAAAGGGCTGAATGTTTTTAATATTGTTTTGAATTTGCAGAAAGTGATAAAGTTTGACATAATCAAAATTACATAAAGATTTGTTTACTGTTTCCTTGTTTAACACTTATTTTATAACTATTCATTGATAAAGTTTGTGATTTTTGCCCAAATTTATATTTTATCCTTACGTATTAAGTGCGATGTCATAAATTTTAATTAATGGGGTATCATGGTTATGATTAAATTAATCCTGGATGAAATTTCAACTTCAAAAATAAAAACTAAAAAAATCTGCTATCGCTTTCTTCACTAGAGTGACAATTTGCGCAGTTTTGCGCTACAGCGGACAGTATGCATTTAAAAGCTTACGTTTTTACCTAAATTTTGAATGTAATCACAACCGTGGCAAACTGCGGCAACTTAACTTCAAAGCTACTTTTCTACAAAAAATCATGTTTTTTTTTAATTTCTTCTAGTGTCATGCCTACTATGACCAAATTTCACAATATCTAGTGAAAAGGGTTTGATTTGCACAATATTTACAACAACTTTTCCTTCGACGTCAAAAAAATCCAAACTATCATTGCAGCTACAGAGCATTTCAAAGTAATGTACTTTTTTTCAAAAAAAAGACAAAAAATGTCAATTTGCTAAGCTTTGAAGAGTCATAAAAAATTCAGATTTCATGATATTGCGCTCAAATTTTGGATTTAGACACTTGAATGTTATAGCAATAAAGGAAAAATATTATGAAACAGCTAACGAAAAAAAAATTTTTTTGGCTGATGGCCAGCGATTCCCCACTGCACAATGCAATGGTCCAGAAATCAAATTTAGGGGGAAATTTGGGTCTAGAGCTCTATTTTGGCAACATTTTAGAGAAAAACTTTTTTCTACAAAGTTGTTACATATGATAAACCGCTCATTGAAAAATTATCAAAAATTAGGGTGACCAACATTTTCGATGCAATCAAGTATCTAACTTTTTATCTTTGTAGATAGAAGAAATACTTCTTCTACAATGTTATAGCTCCATTAATTTTAAGTAACTTTGCAAAAAAAGTTTTTCTCTATCTTTGAAAACAACCGATTTATATTGAAAAAACACATTTTACGCTCTAACTTTTTTATTTCAAGTTACATCTCAAAACTGTCTTTGAACGACTTTTAGAGCTTTTTAAGAGAAACAATTTGCAATGCTGACATCGTAAATATCTCAACTTTACTCAAACTTATTAATATTTTTCATCAAAATATATGCGTTTTTCATTTGTATGTTATTTCTTTTGAGGCAACACGCATTGTTCGCTTCAACCTATATAGCGTGTGTACGGCGCGTGTGATTATCGAGTCGTCCTGTGTTGTGCAAACAATAGCTTACAGTAAAGCGAAAGAAGCAAATTTATCGCACCGTCGGCCGGGTGCCGGCTATCCCGTTGGCAGCACAGAGAAGCTGCTGTTTGGACAAAAGGCTACACATAGGCAGCAGAAGCAACATCAACGGACCGCTGTGACTGGACTTATTGCGGAGGAGAGCGGCTAACTGAGTTAAGTAGTTTTTTTTTCTTGGTTTTTTTTCTACCGTGCCGGCTCTATATTTGAGCTCGCGGATTTGATTCTTTCGTCCGAAATGGACGACGAAGAAACCGACTCCTGTGATTCTGAAGGTGGAACTTCTACCGTTCCCCAGCCCAATCCGGGCGGGTACAAGGTTCCGCGAGTCGGAACAGGAGATTCACGTGAGCTGATCCATCGGGTGAAGCTGTACCCTGAAGATTCTGTCGGGCCGTGGACTGTATTTTTCCGGCCGAAAGTGAAAGCATTAAATACAATGCAAATCTCACGGGATCTGGCTAAATGGTTCAAAGCCGTTACAGAAATTACAAAAGTACGCCCGAATAAACTGCGGGTACCAGTGTCATGCCCCAAGCAAGCAAACGAGATTGCTGCTTTTGAGCTTTTTACGCGGGAATACCACGTGTACATCCCAGCTCGCGTAGTAGAGATCGACGGCGTTGTCACCGACTCGAGTTTGACTGTCGAGGATCTGCTGAAAGCTGGAACCGGCCGCTTTAAGGATTCCAGCATTCAGCCGGTTGAGATATTGGATAGTAAGCGATTACACTCAGTGTCGCTCGACAAGGGTGTAAAAACTTACACCCAATCAGACTCGTTTCGGGTGACTTTCGCCGGGTCTGCACTGCCGAGCTACGTACTCGTGGACAAGGTGCGTCTACCCGTGCGCTTGTTTGTGCCGCGGGTAATGAATTGACTTAAGTGCAAGCAGTTGGGACATACGGCCTCCCACTGCGGCAATAAAGAACGCTGTGGCAAATGCGGAGAGCAACATGCGGATGACGCATGCGATAAGGGTGCTGAAAAGTGCTTTTATTGTGGGCAAACTCCGCATGAGCTGTCCGCATGCCCCGCGTACAAACAGCGCCAAGACAAAATCAAGCGGTTTTTGAAAGAGCGCTCTAAACGCACTTACGCAGAGATGCTCAAGGAGACCGCTGCCGCCAAACTGATTTCCCCGAACCTTTTCGAGGTATTGTCATCCGACGAGCCTGACTCTGACGATTCAGTTGGGGACCTTCTTTCGCTGAACCCGGGAAGTCTAGGAAAAGAAAAAACCTCTCTTCTCCTAAACTTCCTAGAAAAGGTCAAAGGAGATCCCCATCTGAAATGGCAAATATTCCCAAACAAAAAAGTGCTGTTGAAAATCCGAAGCAAACCCCTCCGGGATTGACCAAACTTAATTCCCACAAGGAGTTTCCAGCACTGCCAGGAACATCAATTGCCCAACTGTTCCTTTTTTTTCGTCCAAGACTCAGCCAGAATCTGGACTGCTGAAGTTTTCAGAAATTGTGGACTGGATGCTTGAAAATTTTAACATAACTGATCCCCTTAAAAGTCTTCTGCTGGCATTTCTACCGACAGTTAAAACGTTTTTGAAGCAGTTGACTGCTAAATGGCCCCTCCTTGCAGCGATTGTATCCTTCGATGGGTAATTCTTCAGCTGAAGTCAAGGATTCTATTTCTGTTTTACAGTGGAATTGTAGAAGTATCACCCCTAAAATTGATTCACTCAAAGTTTTGATTAATAAATACAAATGCGATGTATTCTCCCTCTGTGAAACTTGGCTCACTTCAAATGTTAATCTCAACTTCCATGATTTTAATATTATTCGCCTTGACCGAGATACCCCCTACGGAGGAGTACTTCTGGGGATTAGGAAGTGCTATTCTTTCTATCGTATTAACCTCCCATCGGTTCCAGGCATTGAAGTTGTCGCGTGTCAAATGACAATACAAGGTAAAGAGCTTTGTATTGCCTCAATATATATTCCCCCAGAGCACAGACTGGGCAACAGGTGCTCTTTGACATGATAGAACTCCTACCCTCGCCACGACTAATTTTGGGAGATTACAACTCCCATGGCGTGGCTTGGGGCTCCCCTTCAAATGATAATCGCTCCACTTTAATCTATAATCTTTGCGACGACTTCGATATGACAATTCTAAACAACGGAAATATGACACGTGTCCCTAAGCCTCCAGCGCAACCAAGCGCTTTAGATTTATCCTTATGTTCAACATCGCTACGGTTGGATTGCACATGGAAGGTAATCCTGGATCCCCACGGTAGCGATCATTTGCCTATCTTAATTACAATTGCCAATGGATCTAATCACGCACAACCGGTAAATATCCCGTATGACCTCACCCGTAACATTGATTGGAAGTTATACAAAGAAAAGATCTCACATGCTGTCGATTCGATTCCAGATCTTCCACCACTCGAAGAATATAACCTCCTCGTGGGTTCGATTCTCGACGCCACGTTACAAACCCAAACGAAGCGATATCCCGGAGTACAGATTAAAAGACGGCCTCCCACTCCGTGGTGGGACAAAGAGTGTTCCGATGTCTACGTGAAAAAATCAGACGCGTTCAAGGCCTTCCGGGATGAAGGAAAACTCGACGACTTCAATCGGTATTTAGAGCTTGAGAACAAGCTTAAAAGCTTGACCCGAGCAAAGAAACGCGGTTATTGGCGCCGGTTCGTAAACGAAACCTCGAGAGAGACATCGATGAGCACTCTTTAGAGCACAGCCAAGAGAATGCAAAATCGTAATGTAGTCAACGAAAGCGAGGAGTCTTCGAGTCGGTGGATTTTTGACTTTGCCAGGAAAGTATGTCCGGATTCTGTTCCTGCGCAAAACATTGCTCGCGATCCGTCTCCGGGCCGCGACGCTATAGAATCACCTTTTACGATGGCAGAACTTTCAGTGGCCCTCCTGTCCTGCAACAATAATGCGCCTGGGTTAGATAGAATCAAATTCAACTTGTTGAAGAATCTGCCCGGCACTGCCAAGAGGCGCTTATTGAATTTATTCAATAAGTTCCTGGAGCAGAATATTGTACCACAGGATTGGAGGCAAGTGAAGGTGATCGCCATTCAAAAACCGGGAAAACCAGCTTCTGATCACAACTCGTATAGGCCGATTGCAATGCTATCCTGCATCCGGAAATTGATGGAGAAAATGATACTCCGTCGCCTGGACCATTGGGTCGAAAAAAATGGTCTACTATCAAATACCCAATTTGATTTCCGCCGAGCCAAAGGGACGAACGATTGTCTTGCGTTGCTTTCAACAGAAATTCAGCTGGCGTATGCTAGCAAAGAACAAATGGCATCTGTGTTCTTGGACATTAAGGGGGCTTTTGATTCAGTTTCTATTGACATTCTTTCGGGAAAACTTCACCAACAAGGATTTTCTCCAATTTTGAACAATTTTTCGTACAATTTGTTATCAGAAAAACACATGCATTTTTCGCATGGTGACTTGACAACATTTCGAATTAGCTATATGGGTCTTCCCCAGGGCTCATGCTTAAGCCCCCTCCTTTACAATTTTTATGTAAATGACATTGATGAATGTCTTGCAAATTCATGCACGATAAGACAACTTGCAGACGACAGTGTGGTTTCTATCACAGGTGCCAGAGCTGCCGATCTGCAAGGACCGTTGCAGGATACCTTGGACAATTTGTCTGCTTGGGCCTTACAGCTAGGTATCGAATTCTCTGCGGAGAAGACTGAGATAGTAGTTTTTTCTAGAAAGCGTGAGCCAGCGCAGCTCCACTTACAAATGATGGGTGAAACGATTTCTCAGGTTTTGGTATATAAATATCTTGGCGTCTGGTTCGACTCAAAAGGCTCCTGGGGTTGCCATATTAGGTATCTGATAAAAAAATGCCAACAAAGAGTGAATTTTCTGCGGACAATAACCGGATCATGGTGGGGAGCCCACCCAGGTGACCTGATAAGGCTTTACCGAACAACGATATTATCGGTGCTTGAGTACGGGTGTTTTTGCTTCCGCGCCGCAGCGAACACCCATTCAATCAAGCTGGAACGATTGCAATATCGTTGTTTACGTATCGCCTTAGGTTGCATGCATTCGACCCATACGAAGAGCTTGGAAGTTTTGGCGGGCGTTCTTCCATTAAAAGACCGCTTTTGGGATCTGACTACTCGTATTCACATCAAAAGTGAGGTTTTGAACCCCTTGGTAATTAAAAATTTCGATAGGCTAGTTGAACTTAATTCTCAAACCCGTTTCATGACTGTGTATTTCAATCACATGTCTTAAAGTATAAATCCTTCCTCATACACCTCCAATCGTGTCAACTTATTAGATACTTCTGTTCCTACTGTGTTTTTCGATACATCCATGATAGAAGAAACTCGTGGAATCCCGGATCATTCACGCGTGCAGCAGATCCCTAAAATATTTTATAATAAATATGAAAAAAACATCAGCTGCGACAATGCGTTTTACACTGATGGATCACTTCTCAACGGGTCCACTGGCTTCGGTATCTTCAATAACAATTTAACCGTCTCCTGTAAGCTCGATAATCCTGCTTCTGTTTACGTCGCAGAATTGGCTGCAATTCAGTACACCCTAGGGATTATCGAAAAATTGCCCAAGGACCATTACTTCATCTTTACGGACAGTCTCAGTTCTATTGAGGCTCTCCGATCGATGAAAAATGAAAAGCACTCACCGTATTTCCTGGGGAAAATACGGGAACATTTGAGTGCTTTATCCGAAAAATCTTTTCAGATTACCTTAGTGTGGGTCCCTTCTCATTGTTCCATTCCGGGCAATGAGAAAGCGGACACTTTAGCTAAGGTGGGCGCAACAAACGGTAATATTTACGATAGACCAATTGCCTTTAATGAGTTTTTACAAATTTCACGTCAGAGTACGCTTCTCAACTGGCAGACCTCATGGGATAAGGGAGAACTGGGAAGGTGGCTACACAGCATCATCCCAAAAGTATCTACAAAGCCTTGGTTTCGGGGGTTGGATGTAGGACGAGACTTCATTCGCGTGATGTCTCGGATTATGTCCAACCACTACGGGTTAGACGCACACCTACTGCGTATTGGGCTCACTAGTAGTAATCATTGCATTTGTGGATTGGGGTATCATGACATTGATCACGTAGTTTGGGTCTGTGCTGAATTCCGTGGCGCCAGATCCCTACTTTTAGATACCCTCAGGGCCTGAGGAATACAGTCCAACATCCCGGTTCGTGATATCTTGGCCCAGCGGAACACTTCATACATGATGTTGATCTACGGTTATTTGAAAAGCATAAGTGTACCCATTTAACAATCCCAACAATTTGAACCATCGAAAAAAAAAACCATGCTAGTTTTAGTCCTAGATTTAGTTTGGGCTCGTAGTCGGCAGCGAGGATGAAAAATTTGCTTTAGTTTATAAGATACTCTAGAAATAAGATTTAGTTGGCTCCGTTAATCATTGTATGTATTGTGCCGTGTCAAATAAACATATTGTTAAAAAAAAAAAATAATGTGGTATTTTTAAGCACACTTTTGCATACAACTTACAAACGTCGTAACCTGCACACAATTTTGTATTAGGGTTTGCAATATTCCCGGAAATCGATTTCTCGGGAAACGGGAATGAAAAAGCTCATTTCCCGGGAATTCCCGGGAATTTTAGCAAAAATGAGATTTTAAATGAAGTTTATCAGTAAAAGGCGGATTAAGGAGGAGGATTGAGGGTCTTCATGTCGTCAAACAATCGCTTCAGATCCGCTGACAATGTTCCTTTAAGCTCAAAAATGTTATTTATATGTCTTCTGTAAAACTTTGCTCAAGTCTGCTGAATCTAGAATACTTTCAAATCGCCGATTACAACTCTTGCTACATTCAATTGAAAACTGGTGTCCGATTCTTTCAGTTTGTTTAAGAGAAAACTAAGTGTTAGGCAGACATTAGACAAAAAAAATATTTGCTATATTTGGTACGGAATTTTTAAGCAAAATATTTTTCACACTACAGTAAACATTTACGATTTTGGTACTTGAGCGGTAGCAAACCTAATCGCTATTTTTTTATTAATAATATTTGCTATGTCATTGCGATTTTTATGAATAAACTGCGTCTCAAATCTAGTCTCAAATTGAAAGAACAATATTTTAAACCCTTTTGGAGTTATACCACCGTTGATTAGAGCTTAAGATTCCGAGGAAGAATTTTGGTTAATTAACCACCTTATTTCGTTATCCGATCCACAAACCGGAAAGTAACGATAGGATACTGAATAATCAGTTCAATACGACTTAAAATAAGTCAGTCGTAGAGCATATGCATGCCTAATAATTAACATGCAAAGATGATTTTTACGTTGAAATACTATACTGACTTTGAGTTTTATTAATTTTATTAAATGATTTATTTCAGGTCGCATCAGTTTGACGTATTTAATTTTATTGCACTATTGCATAAGAAACTATAGTGGATCTTACACATTTTTCGCGGAACTCGGGAATCCCGGGATCCCGGGAATCAATATTTCTGTTCCCAGGATTCGGAAATCCCGGGAAAAGCTATTTCCCGGGAAATCGTTCCCGGAATTGCAAACCCTATTTTGTATAAAAGCTATTCCTTTTTTTTCTTCACAGTGTTATTTATTTTTTGCCCTCCCCTTAGCTAACTTTGATAACCGTTGACATAAAAATTTTTAAAATTTGTATCAGCCTAATTTACAAAAAAATCGTTGAAATCTGTTTACAAAACAGATTTTATGTGTGAAATACAAAGTCTTTTAAACTCCGCCATTGTTGCTGCACGTTTCACTTGTCTGGGCATCGAATTGAAAAAATTAATTCCTTTGTACAACAGAGAGTTCTTTGCATTTACCGACGCAAATAACTGGATCGTCGCTAATGCGAATGATATTACCACATATGCCACAATCCATCTTCCCGCTGCAAACAAGCCGAAGCTGCTGCAGACAAATACGCTGGACTCGTTCAGCAGCAACGGAGGGTGAAGACAAATGAACAATGAAAAAACACAACAATGAAATTTCAATCAGCAGCCGTAGCGTCTATGTAACATAAATGCGTTGGTCGGCGCTGGTATAAAATAAACATACCAACATAAAATGAAAATGATATTTGCATCGGCCTTAATGAAGAAGATTGTAATATTTAAGTTTTTTTTTAATTTATCAGGTACACTTGGTTGTTAGTTGAACATAATCATTGATGATGTAGATTTTTGTTTGAATATAGCTAATAATATTAAATAGTAGAGTTAAAAATCACAGGAGAGTTGTTTGCAAAGCCACGACTGCAAGGTTGAAGTAGAATGCTTTTACACAGCTCTACTTACGGCTGTACATTAATCTACGGCCGGGCGAATCGGTTCGCGCCGCTTTTCGCGTTTAGCCTGGCAGAGGCCTAATGCGCACGGCCAACACAATAGAAAGGTGTTTTCACATTGAAAATTAGACACGGCCTTACTGGAGTAAATGTTGGCAAATGCATCTACCGCTAATACCGCCGCTATCGTACGAAAGCGCGTCGTTTCATGTGGGGAATAATCATGTGGGAAAAATACCTCTGAGACTGTTACCATACTGCAACTGGTACCCAAAGCTATTACCTCTTTAAGTTAAGTGTTTTATTTGTCCTCAAAAGAACAATTGTTCAATTCCATATCGGATATAATGCAATCGCATCTGTGTAATATTACCGACAGTAACATTTTTCTAAACAAAATGATCCAACTTTTCCATTAGAGGAAGTGCCGACTGATGTACGGCAAAAATCTCGCCCGATCGCTCGCGTTGGCGTTCAGCCTGGCAGAGGCCTGAGACGTGGTGACCAACCACAGGGCAAGTGATTTGTTTAATTTGAAGGCAGCCACAGGCGCAACCCGTTGCTATCTTCTGTTACTGCTGAGTGCTGATATCTGCTGCTACTGCTGTCAACGTTGTGGACGGTCCATCCAGCTCACCATCCAACTGATGAATGTAGCTAGTTTTCCCAGAAAAACTCTTTTATGGCCGAAGGGTGCTACGAAATATGCCACGCCTTTTGTTCAGTTTTACCATTTTCTAATGTTCTTCAGACGAATTATTCCACAATTCGCATTTGATTTTTGTATCCAGAGAATAAACACCGATGGTGCTCTCACACACGCAACGATTTTACCCCTAACCGTATTGCGGCTTGTAACATCAAGCGATTTCGTTTGCTCGCTATTGCGTGTTGCATCATGTTGCAACTTGGCAGCTGGGAGACGACGAAATTCTGTTCATGCTGATTGATTGAATCGACTTCATATCAGCTCTGCATAGTCGAACTAACTGCTTTTGTCAATGCGTTCTAACAGGGTAGTTTGTTTTTCAAAGTCGGTTATACTGATCGCAGCCTTTGCGCTGCCCCTACAGTGGGGGGTTTACTAAATAAAGTAAAATTAGACAACTACAACAGAATTTGATTGCATCCCGCACAGAATGTCTGCTTGTGTTGATGCCAGAAAATTATAAACCTTCAATTACTTGTTTATTTGCCTTGAAAAAGGCATTTTGCGGTTTAAAATCGGTTGCTGATCGCAACCTTTGAGCTGCCCTAACAGTGGGGGATTTAAGATACACGGACAACATGCACTGTGGAATCTTTTTAACATTCAGTAAATTAGACGGGTGCGACAGATTTAAACTGCTAGGATCCAACACAGAATGCTTGCTTGCGTTGTCAAAAATTATTGACTTTCAATGACTTGTTTATTTGCCTTGAAAAAGGCATTTTGATTTTCCAAATTTGGTTTTCCTGATGGCAATCTTCATGCTGCCCCAACACGGGGGGAATAATGGCAGTCTGGCGACACAAGCTGAGAAGAATCGCGATGCTTCTGAGACGTGATCAACCACAGGGCAAGTGATTTGTTTAATTTGAAGGCAGCCACAGGCCTAACCCGCTGTTATCCTTTGTTACTGCTGAGTGCTGATATCTGTTGCTACTGCTGTCAACGTTGTGGAGGTCCATCCAGCTCACCTTCCGACTAGTGAATGTTGCTAGTTTTCCCAAAAAACTCTTTTATAGCCGAAGGGTGCTACGAATTAGGCCACGCCTTTCTTCTCAGTTGTACCATTTTCTAATGTTCTTCAGACGAATTATTCCACAATTCGCATTTGATTTTTGCATCCAGCGAATAAACACCGATGGTGCTGTCACACACGCAACGATTTTACCCCTAACCGTATTGCGGCTTGTAACATCAAGCGATTTCGTTTGCTCGCTGTTGCGTGTTGCATCATGTTGCAACTTGGCAGCTGGGAGACGACGAAATTCTGTTCATGCTGATTGATTGAATCGACTTCATATCAGCTCTGCATAGTCGAACTAACTGCTTTTGTGAATGCGTTCTAACAGGGAAGTTTGTTATTCAAAGTCGGTTATGCTGATCGCAGCCTTTGCGCTGCCCCTACAGTGGGGGGTTTACTAAATAAAGTAAAATTAGACAACTACAACAGAATTTGATTGCATCCCGCACAGAATGTCTGCTTGTGTTGATGCCAGAAAATTATAAACGTTCAATTATTTGTTTATTTGCCTTGAAAAAGGCATTTTGTGGTTCAAAATCGGTTGCTGATCGCAACCTTTGAGCTGCCCTAACAGTGGGAGAATTAAGATACACGGACAACATGCACTATGGAAGCTATTTCACATTCAGTGAATTACACGGGCGCGACAGAATGCTTGCTTGCGTTGTCAAAAATTATTAACTTTCAATGACTTGTTTATTAGCCTTGAAAAAGGCATTTTGATGTTTAAAATTGGATTTCCTGATGGCAATCTTCATGCTGCCCCAACACGGGGGGAATAATGGTAGTTTGGCGACACACGCTGAGAAGAACCGCGCTGCTCCTGAGACGTGGTTACCAACCACAGGGCTAGTGCTGCTGCTAAGGAAGGACGACTGCTGTTGTCGCTGTCTAGAACTATTATGCGCGGCTTCGGCTGAAATAGGTTCTTATATAGGCCAAATAGCATGTTTTCAATTGCAAGTTATATGATTCTGTCGACCGTGCTTGGGAAGCAATCATATAACGACCAATCGGAGGTCGAATTTTTCGTTTTGACAAGGCTTGACTATTTTCAATAGCACAATAGTGTGAATAATAAAATTACAATTGGGAAGAATCTTAGAAGATTTTCCAATCTATTGCTGCAAGAACGAAGGAATTCCATCGAATACTAACCGATTTATTAGCATTTGAAATTGGACATATTTTTCACTTTTTTCGGTTTTAGATTTTCATTTCACATCCCTATGTAGCCGAACTTCCTGAGAGAAGTATTCTATTTCAAAAGACCCTAGTGTATTTATATATTTTACAGCTGAAATTACAGTTTTCATATTTTTAGTACCAGTACTGGCATCCTTAGAACTTGAGAAGTTATTTTTCAAAGCCCTTCGAAAAACTTGAACATTAACACGTCGACGTTGTTTCAATTTTCCTTATTTGGGGTAACTTTGATCGGTTTCAATTTTGAATTGTTTTGAAACTTTATTGAGCTAAAAAAGTTATTTAATGCTTTGATAACATGTTTAGAGACGTTTCCCGGATTGACATCACGTTCTCCTTGACTGCTCTTACTGCGGAGGTTAGTCCTGTCCTTGCACCTAGCCGCGGTATGTGCTGCGAGTCATTTTTATGCCATATGTAATTTCACCTTTTGATGATGAAAAACGTAAACGTTGCGGAATGTGCCAGAAGTATTTTGTAAGTCAGCAATCGTTGTAAAATGTTTGTGTTCAGAAAACGTATGTTGATCATATATGCAAGGCCTTTCCAACAACGGAAGTATCAATAGGCCAGCGCTAGCCTCTTGCGTTCTATGCTCTAGCCAAGACAACATTTTGGCGTAGGCCAGGATGATGTCTTGGCTAGAGCATAAAACTGTACTTTCTCAACAAATATAAATTAATTAACTGTAAATGTTATAAATTTCACTAGAATTTTTTCTGGTTGATTGACAAAATGAAATAACGGATTTTGAAAACATGTCAATGAATATGAAATGTTTCATGTCCGACTAGTATAAAGTGCTTTTTTTGGAATGTCAATGAATACGAAATGTTTCATGTTCGACTAGTATAAAGTGCTTTTTTGGCACTTACTGAGAGTAAGAAATATAACAGTCAAATTAATTTTAAAATTTGGTTATAAAAACAATATAAAATTTCAACCACCGAATATTGTTCAAATCTCGAATGACACAAGACTGAGATGTTATACTCAAATTTAGCAAATGATACCCCATTTTGCGATACAAAATATTGGTTAGAAAATATGATTTCTTTTCCACCTTTACGTAAGAATGTGAGGCTAAAAACATACTGGCGAGGCCTGCGCTGCGAAGGCGGTTCGCCTTGCCGTGGGTTAATGTACAGCCTTAAGTAGACCTGTACATTAAACTGCGGTAGGGCGAGCCGCTTTCGCAGCGCAGGATACGCTACAATCACAGTTGAGTCACAAAAAAAATCTAAAGGCCATCCACCTCAGATGCAAAGCACACAATTAGGAAATAGCAAATCACATGTGTTAATTGCCGCGCAAGCGACCGAAAGTTATTTCATTCTTTACTTTCCGCCTTCGGTGCCGTCTTCGCTGGTCCGCAACTCAGCGAAGCTCTAGAAATGGTACCAACTTCACTTTGTGCCTTGAACGTATACATAATGAAAGATTGAACGAAATAAACGAGCGCTGCCATAGCGAATAACCGCCACCTAGGAACTAAAAAATTGTTCAATTCCACTTTGGCCGCTCTTTCTCCGGGCGATCGCTGTACTATGCCGAGCAGACAAGTTGACTGCGGAAGGGGATCGCATTCGTGTTTTAACAGTCAACTTGCGATCCTTTACAAAGCACTGAACATAACATCATATAACAACTTAAATCAGTGCACAAATATGGGAAATTAACAAAAACTGCAAGTGTATTTATTATTTTATCCATGACTGTATGTCTCAATTGGAAACCACGAAAGCCCAGTAACCATCAGTGTATCACAAGGATGTAATTTGGGGCCAGTGCTGTTTTCGCTCTTCATAAACGATGTTTGCCAATTGAAACTCAGAGGCAAAAATAGAGTTTTCGCCGATGATACTTCTGTATTTTACCATGGAAAAACTGCGAGTTGATTCATCAACATCAAATCAAGCATGATATTTATGTCTTAAACGAATACTTCCTACCCAGCCTAACGAAAACGAAATACATGCTGATTCATTCACCTCAACGGCGTATAAACGAACACCCGCCAATAACGATTGGAATCAATCAGTTCACATTCCTGGAATTAACACGATATAGTACAATGAGATGGTCTGCACATATTATTTCGCTAAAAAAACACTAAGTTCACTATGCGGAATAATAAGGAAAAGGTCCACATAAGCACTGAGGATGACTGTATGTCACAGTTGAAATATATATTTGCGCGGACTGAATTTCAGTATCTATTTCCCAAATTTCTAGTAGAGTCTAACGGAAACCGATAATTATTTCTTTTGATATCAGTAAAATATAAGTCGGCAAATATCTTTCCTACAGTCAAGTTGTAAAGCTTATATTTGGCGCTAGTTTATTCCAGATTACAGTATCTGGTTGCTAATTGGGGCCTTGGAAGCAAATCTAACCTACACGAGTTACAGGTTCTACAAAACTCTTGAATGCCTAAAAGTCGTTTATTGCAAACCCATGCTTTACAATTCGCATCTGTTGTATTCCGATCCGGAAGACTCAATCTTGCCTATCCTGGCACTACATAAAATGCAGATATTGGTGCAAATACATAAACCGACACCACGCTGCATCACAACATGAATCTAATAAGAATTCAACAGCATAGAGAGACTCGTCAAGCAGGGAATTTCGTCCTAGCTAGGCCGTGCACCGAATTTGGCAAGAAAAGGTTTAGTTACAAAGGGTGCACTCTGTACATCGCTCTATCACCCGCTTACAAGATGGTTTGTAGCTTGAAGAAATTTATAGTATGTTTGAGGAGAACCATTAAGTAGAAAGCCGCTCAATACCTTTGTTAACTACCGACAACTACTCGCTACCAATAAAACCGCCACCTGCAAACCACCGCATCCGAATTGCTCACGACAACACCCGCCACCATCCAACAACTTGTCATCACGCTCACTCGAATTCAACTAAAACAATCAATACTACCTGCGTCTAAACCTAAATCTAAAAAAACACAAAGTTAAAGATTGTGTTATTTTCAAACGATGGGGACCAAATAATCGTTGGAAAACGGTAATAGATCATCATCTTTATCGTACTTGTCTCTGCAGGCATGGAAGACGTCCTTGTGAATCATCAGCGAAATGTGGAATCAATGGTTTCGATAAATGACAGCACCCCATGATGCATGCGGAGAAAAATGTCAGAATACTATCAGAAGTTTTGGTCAGGTTGAGCAAAGACAACCACAAAAATTACAACACAACAATATGAGTGAAGGGGTAAATGCGCATCATGCCAATGTGCAGCCAACACTATTTCGCATGCAGGCTGTGAAACCGTTTTGGAATAGAAAATTAATAAACACGTTTGCATTTCTCGACGACGGATCGTCGATGACGCAGGTGGAACAAAGCATCGCAAATCTTTTGGGTGTTGACGATGGAGAGCCACTCTGTGTTTAACGTGGACTAGCAAAGTAACACGCAAGGAGGCCACAACACAAAGAATAGTTTTGGAAATTGCCGGCGTTGGAATGCACGAACGGTTAACGCTGTGCGACACCCGTACGTACAGTTGAAAATCTAAACCTGCCAAAACAGACCCTGAAGTATGAAGATTTAGCACAGTGTTACGCACATTTGCGAGGTTTATCGGTGCACAGTTAAAATGCAATCTCACCTTGGATCCTACTAGGATCTAGTAATGCCAGCCTGATTGCAACATTAAAATTGCGAGAGGGAGAGGGAGCGGCCAATACTCGATTGGGGTGGTCCGAACAAGAAAACCCGAACCACCGAACAAAAAAAGAGGTGGCAAATTTTATCTTCCACGTTTGCGAGTGCTCCCCGGATGAGGAACTGCATAATATGGTCAAGAAGCATTTCTCGCTAGAAAGCATAGGCGTCAGTATGGAAAAGGGTCCAGAGTCAGAAGAGGATAAGCGCTTAAGCGACAAATCTTAACTCAAACTACCAAACGTTTGACTAACGGCTTTAAACTGGCCTATTGTGGCGTCACGAAGAGATTAATCTACATAAAAGCTACCGAAAAGCTAAAAATTATTATCTACAACTTTGTCAAAGACACTATGCCAATCAAACAAACCGTTTTGACTGTAAAAAGATTTCAATTCTCAGTAGAGTGCTCTATAAGAAATTAAAAATATTTCTACAGTCAAAACGGTTTGTTTGATCGGTAAGACGTCTTCGGCAAAAATGTAGATAACAATTTTATCCTTCCAAAAAATTATGCCCCTCGGAAAAAACAAAAAAAAATGTTTTTAAAAATTCATAACTTCTTTTTTCTTGACTTCTCCATGATCGGATCGGTTGTTTTGGTAATTTTTTTAAGGTTTTTATATAAAAAAAAATTAGATTTTTAAGAAATGAGCTTATTTTAGCTAATTAATGTTTTATTTTTATTTTAACTATTTTTCACATACAATATATTTTTTAGAGTGTTTATTTTTTCGGAAAGACAAAATCATGTTCAAAAATTTTGCCAAAGACGTCATACCGATCAAACAAACAGTTCTAGCCCTACAAATATTTGTAGTCATCAATAGCATTTTCAATAGCTTCTCGAAAATTAGTCGTGTTCCAAAAAATTAAACAAATAACACAAACTGGCATCTCTTGCCTATAGAAACATCTATTCAAAGTTTCAGCCAAATCAAAAATGGTCGATTGAATTGGTTGCCCGTTTTTTCATGGAATTGCTCTTATTTGAAATAAAAAAATCCCACTATAAATAGTGGAATCTAAAATGATATATAATCGAGTCCGACCTGTATATGAGCACAGTGACCTTTCCATTAGGTAGAGTAATAATAATAATTATTAATTTTTTTATTCACATTTTAATTTTTTTTTATGTTTTTTTTTGAAGAACAAAATTACTACCTATCTAAAACTTTGCTAACGACTCTATACTAGTCAAACAAACCGGCCAAAATAATTTTTCTCTACAAAACTAGAGCTATTAAATTTGGTTTTACTTCATGATCTGACAACCATCATACTTTAGCTAATCTTTTGAAAATTTTGCTGGATGATTATTTTAAAACAAATTTTTAAAATTTTATTTTTAATTCTATTTTTTTCCTTTGATTTTTTTACTGTTTATACTTTTTTCGGAAGGATAAAACTTCAATGTTCAACTTTGCCGAAGGTGTCATACCGTTGATTGGTACCGTCCTGGCTCTGAAATTATTACTGTTCATTAATAACATTTTTATACTAGTTTAATTTTTTTTTCAAAAATTAGTCTTGTTAAGAAATATTACTAGGAAAGCTTGTTGAAATCGGAAATGGTCGATTTACAACTTCGTCTTATGTGGCTTGTAATTGCTTTACTAATCCTGTCAATATTCCCTTTGTAATGTCGAGGCATTTGAATTGAATTTTTCTTAAAGTAAAACAACAAACAGTTGTATACGTGGCGGTTTCCCCCATGTATAATGGGCGGCTTTACCCCCAGTGGAATATTTTCATATTCCACCGAAAAAGTAGTCAAAATTGCAAGATTACTCACGGCTTTCGATATTTCCTAAAGAGACAGATTCAAGCAACCAATTAAACTTATATTCACAAACAAAACAATAGATCATTCCGAGTTGTGTTTTCGTCGTGTTTTGTCGCAGTTTTATTTCGATCTCGATAGTGCCGACCAGTAATCCGCCTTCAAGGTCACCGTGCATTGTGTCGCGTGTGCACTGCTGCTCGTTGCCGTCGTTCAATGAAGACAAAGGAACGCATCATCGCCATTTGCTACCGGACGCCAACAGACTCGTGCGTTGTGTCGCTACTTGAAGAGATTCAGTACCCGGCGCACTGCTGTTTGGCTCTATTGGTGCTGCTGTCGGGCTGGAACAGCTGTAGCTTTTGCTACCGGACTCTTGTGTGAAGGACTGGAGATTGGCATCGCCCGTGCGCTGATTGTGGTGGAGAGCGGCTGCAGAAGCTAAGTAGTTTTTTTCTTGTTTTTTTTCTACAATATTATTTGCTGATTGGCATTTTGCGTGTGTGGCTCACGCGTCCAACATGAACGACGAACGCGGGGATGAAAACCCGCGCGTTCCACTGCCTAGCCCTCCCGGATACGAAGTTCCAAGGAGCCCCGCAGGAAGCTACCCATTAGCTGAAGCAGTATCCGCAGGGCAAAGCTGGTATTGGGGCTTTATTTTTCCGGCCGAAAGTAAAAGCATTGAGCACAATGCAAATTTGTAGAGATCTGGCACTGTTTTTAGCCGTGACTGGAATAACTAAAGTACGCCCAAATAAACTGCGTGTTTTGGTGTCCGACCTCACGCAAGCAAAGGAGATTGCCGCTTGTGAGCTCTTCACGCGGGAGTATCACGTGTACATTCCAGCTCGCGTAGTTGAGATTGAGTGGTCAGCGAATCATCCAAGCCAACAGTATGGCTGGTGTTATGCCAACACTTAAAAATCACCTGACGCAGCTCATTAACATTGCTTTTTTGGAATTCAAGAACGAACTTCGGAACGATTTAACGGAATCGCTGACCAGCATAAACAACAAAATTTCACAGTTATGACAGCTGTTTGTAGAAACGGCAACCAGCTGTTCAATACAAACCAATCCGTTAGAGATAAACATTGTAGATGAGCTTAAAACTCTATCATCGTGCATCGAAGAACTAAGAACTTAGTCAGCGAGTGTTGCCGCTCCCCCAATAGCTTTACCTGTGTGTAGGTTATAACCTACCAGGGAATTCTTCTACTAGATATCCCTGTACGCGCCTTTGGCGCGGAATTAATACACAAGATAACGGTGGACTAACTGACTTTATTTTTCGTACATCACTACTTAAATATACCCTACCGGTAACTCAGAGAGAGAGACTTTCTCCACTCTCTGTTTACCTTACTAATCTCTTAACCTATAATCTAGTACCGCATGTACGATAGAACGCATGCGAGAGCATCAGCACCGTTGAACCGGCGACTTCTGTTTTGTTTACAACACAAAACTTGTTTATTTTATTCGAGTTTGTTTGCCGGTGGCACAGCAGAAGGCTGCGCGAAGTTCTTTGCCACCTATGGCATAATCTGTTGATACATAGAGTGTTGACAGAGCCGTTCGTGGTCCTCTGTCAAGGGAATTAAATGTTTCACCTGACTAAAGCATAGCAGAAGGCTATGCCCTCCTAGGAACAAAATTAAACTTTAATTATAAGGCTCGTGACGGAGCATAAGGTATTTTCTGCGCGGGTGTGACGTCACATCTGCCACCCCGCCTAGTTGGCCATTATCTAGAAGAGATGATGGTCACATGGTCCGTTCTGACGGCCGATAGGTGTGTTTTTCATAACAATTATTTTTCGCGTTTTTATGCTACTATATACATATTCGTTTTCATGATATTCCTTCTTTCCTTTGCACGTAAAATTCAATTAATTACAATAGTGATACATATCATTTCTACATAAATTAACGTTTTCAGACATGGATTTTCTTCATAACAAATTGACAAATGTTCGCTCGCCTGGTGCGCTGCGCCTTGTAGATATCCGCTGCTTGGCTGTCGGATTCAAGCGACGGGTTACAGGGGGTTTGAAACGGGAGGGTGCGTCTGGCAGTAGAGGTTCTCATCGGTTGTTTGTGATGTCATCCTCGCGAACTCATCTTTAAGGCTTCATCGGGTTATTTTCAATCGTTCAATGGTTATCATTGCACTTTAATTTAAGGCTGCAGTTCAGCTGGTTGTTTTACGATTGTTCAGAGTGTGTTGTTGAACTTTAATGTTGGGTTAGCCGTGTCCCTTTGACATAGATCGGCTGTATTTTTTGTTTGGCTAATAGTATTGTTACGCGCCGTGTGGCGAAAAGATTTGCGATTGCCACTGGCTCTGTTGCATAATGCAGTCACTTGGTTTATCATCTTTAACTGTCTGCGCGGGGTGTCCAATTACCCGCTAACATATGTGCGCACACTTTCAGATCGTAGTGCGGAAAGAACATAGTTGATTAAACACGAGCAAAATTTTATAGCGTCATTTTACTTGTTTGGCTTTGACCTCGAATCCTTATTTGTAGAAGTCAATAACTCTCAATGAGTAATATATATTTGGAACAAATTATTACCCCCTTTGCTGTGTAGTTTGCTGTATTCTTCTTCGCGCTGAAGTCTCGATTCTGGCTCGACCATGAGCCGCATTGATTGAATTCTGTTGCACATCTGGCCTCTTCAAAAACTGGATACTGCTCGTCTCCTCTTGGTAATATCGTTTGGCTTTACCTCCATCTCGACCATAGACACCCGCCGTTCAACTCCCCTCACAACCGTCTGCTTGCCTTTTCGCGTCATACTGGGCATTATGGTATGCCCCCATCTCAGCATCCGTTGTAATCACCTCGGTCGTCTTCGAAGATCGGGAACTCGTCTCGTTGTCAATTCTTAGATGCTAGCTGCCCTACTTAGCAAGTGGTGCATTATTTTTTGCCATTATTTCATCAATTCTTTTTTTCGTTTTGTTACTTTTTCCACTTGCTGTTTAAAATTACTGTTCACTCGCGTACGGGCTCTTATGTTCTATTATATCTTCTAATCTTCTACTTAAACACTATGCCCGTTTTTCTTTTTCTTCGGTTAACATAATTTTTCTTTTCCTACTTAAGTGTACAATATATTTTTCTCTTGATTATATCGGATGCTATTGGTTAATCAACGTCTACATTATTCATTCTCAACGAATTTTTACTTCACAATTATTTTCACTTGAACTCAATCCGATTTACAAAAAAAAATCTTTTTCTAATTCTTGTGCATTTTTTTTTTTGTCAACCTCTGTTGCCCGTCATGACTCTTTTTCTTTTCATTAGGTGTGTTTTTTTTTTGTCAACCTCTGTTGCCCGTCGTGGCTCTTTTTCTTTTCATTAAAACATTTCTCTAACTTTGGTATTCGATGTTTTTTTCTTTTGTTTGATATTACAAATCATTGCGTCACGTATCAATTCCATTTATCTGTATTAGGCTTTCTTATTCTTTATTCCGCGTTAAAATATCAGTTTAACTTGTCTTGTGGCTCATTATTAGCTTTTTTCATCAAATGTGCTTATGTTCTTCAAATAACTTTCTTCAATTTTATCAAGTAGCTTTGCTTTGGTTACATATTTTCTTCATTTTGCGTTCTTTCCAAATATTTTCCTCCTTCTTCTAATAACAGTTTTCAATAAAATAAATCTGTTTCCGCACAATGTATTATTTTTTTATCTCTCTGTTTTTGTTTCATCATGTTTTCATCGAACAAACCGCATTGGTTCAATCTTTTCTTGTCCTTTGTCAAGTATTTCCTGTCTGATTCATAAATAAATCTTTTCATTGTACAAACCGCGTTGATTAAATATTTATCGTTTTCTTCTGTCTTGATTTACAATGTTCGTCTTATAACTGGCGTGTTCTTAACACCTCATATCATCTTCTATGTGCACTTAAAATGTCCCGTCACTTTCTCATCTGCTTAATTCTTTAATCTTTTGCATCTCTTTTTGAATCTGTTATTATTTAAATTTCGATTTGTCTCTTGCTACTGTCATACTGTCATACTTACACTACTTACACTTCACCTTAGTATGCAGTTGCCTGCATAATACCTCTCCCCCTTCCGTCCGAAGGTGCGACCGCCCGCTTTAGAGATTCCTGAAAGATAAGAAGGTTAGGAAATAAACGAAAACTCGCACACTCAATCATCCTGGGCCGGTTATTCCCTTGTTTTTCTTTCACCCAATTTGCACTCCCGCCAATCATTCTGGGTAACCACCCCGTTGTCTACATTCGCTCGTCCTTAACTAAAATTAGAATAGTCTGAATCTCCTAAAGTCAGCAGTCTCCTTGTTCGGTAGGTTTTGCCTTCTTGTCCAAAGTCTCTCCTAGTTCTATTGTTTTCCGTCATTTAAGTTATCTCCATCACACAAAATTTCCCAATACATCATCAATCGATTTTCTTCTTCTATTTCTTATTGGGCCATTAGCTATTTTAAATTAATCAAACCTCGTTTTCATGAGGTCTTTGTTCACTATATAATTTTCCCATGTTTACATTTGCATTTTACAAAAAACAAACAAATGCTGTTTCAATTTCTATTAACTCTTTAATTTTCCATCACCACATTCCAGGTCATTCTAGTCATTCAAATTCCCCAAGTTTTCTATTTATTTAACTGTTATCGACTGGGTTACTCGTCCCTCACGCCTCCATTCGTATTTGAATTTTTTTAACTGTGTCATGCCGTGCCACTAATATCATCAAAGGCTGTATATTTTTTTCGGCGACTTATTCC
This sequence comes from Wyeomyia smithii, assembly GCF_029784165.1. Lineage (NCBI taxonomy): Eukaryota > Metazoa > Arthropoda > Insecta > Diptera > Culicidae > Wyeomyia > Wyeomyia smithii. The sequence goes on from NC_073695.1 coordinate 151,939,321, forward strand.
ATTTCTTCACGCCTTTACTTTAGTATGCTTTCTTCCGTTTGGTTCTGCCTATTAATTCCCGTCAATGAAATCATTCATCTTTTTCGGCGACTTTTCGTATTTCTTCACGCCTTTACTTTAGTATACTTTTTCCCGTTTGGTTCTGTTTATGGACTCCCGTCAATAAAATCATTCATATTTTTCGGCGACTTTTCGTATTTCTTCACGCCTATATTTTACTTTTACCTTACTTTTTCATACAGTTTTAGGTGCTTGCTATTATAACTCATGCCATCCAATATCGTATTTCATTAAATATATTCTGTCCGTTAACCTTGAAAGCATAGTTTTAGTTCATATATTCCGTCATAATAACGCTTAAGCCGGTTATTATGAACTTTTTCTAAACGGTTTCCGTTTTTGATTACCGTGGTCATTTCACTTGGGAATTCCACTACTTCATAAGGTCCTCTCCACATATTCTGGAGCTTTTGACCTGATCCTGTCGGGACTGATTTCACTAAAACTAAATCGCCATACATGGGCTGCCATTCATTTGCCTTTCTGTCATAAACTTGCTTGCGCTTTTCTTTTGAATCCTTTAGGTTGGCCTTCGCGTTCGCGTGGAGGTCAAAAAATATTTTTTTCATCTCTTGTGTATATGTTTCATATGTCAAATTGTCCACTCCATTCCGCTTGTAAATGGAGGTGGGAATGCGTGCTGTACGTCCATACAACAATTCGAAAGGGGTGTACCCCGTTGATGAGTTTACTGAAGTATTATACTGAAACGTAAAAAATGGGAGTAAGTTATCCCACGTGTGCGGTTTTCCGCCAATAAATTGCCTTAGGTAAGTTTTTAACTCCCGATTAGATCTTTCCACTAAATTTGCTTGTGGGTGGTACGGACTCGTCGTTATTTTTTTAATTTTCAAAATTTTGCACACATCTTTCATGAGTGTGCTTACAAAATTCGCACCGTTATCTGTAACTAACTCCAACGGTACGCCAAATTTGCAAATATAATTCTCTACAAACGTCCTCGCTACCGTCTGGCTTTCTTGGTTTTCCATAGGTGCGACAGTTAAATATCTAGTTAGGTCGTCTTGCATGACCAGACCATAACGATTTCCTAAGTCGGACTCGGGCAATACTACTATATCCATGTATAATTTTTCAAATGGCTCCGATGCGGTTGTGGTGATCTGCATCGGTATCTTGTTTGATCTTCCAATTTTGTTCTTTTGGCAGGAATCACACTGCCGAACGTAGTTCTCGATATCCCGTTTCATCGTAGCCCACGTAAAAAGTGTGCCAATTCTTTGGCGCATTCGTCGCGCTCCTACGTGCCCTCCTAAGGGTGCATCGTGAAATTCCTTTAAAATTGTTTCCACTTGATCTGGCGCAATTACTGTACGCTCGCTATTAGCATTATATAATACTATTTGTTTTTCTAGCTTACCCGCTAGGAACTGAATCATTTGCAGAATCTCCTGCTGCTTGATTTTTCTGAATGATATTAGGTGAATGACCCCGGCTGCCTTTACTGCCGCGGGGCTTTTATTGAAGCTATCTAAAAATTGTGAAAAAAATTTCCGGCAATCGATTAATGAACTTTCGCTGCCGTCTACTATAAAACCGCCCGCCTTCTTGTCTTTAAATTTGAGTACACCATTCTCTACGTAGTCTTTCAATCCTTGTGACAGCTGATACAGTGTCTGAAGTTCTCTGTACGCCGTCCGACTGTTCAAAATGACAAGACGAGCTTCGATATTCCTCTCGTCCAATATTCTCTTCGAGACTTCCACCGTCTCACTTGGTATCAGGTCATTTGATAATGCCTGTGAAAAGTCATCATATGAAATGTTGACGAGTTGTTGCTCATCCTCGTCCTCAGCGATGTCCGCAATGTCTATGGCACTCAAATCTTGTATTGTGCCGTTCAAATCATCCGAAGCGTTCTTCTGCTGCTCTAGCAGGCGTTTCTGCTGGCGCGTAATCATGGCTATCTGCCTGTGGGGTGAACTTTCCTGCCCCTGACACGTCCCATCTGATAAACGTGACAAAAAATCGGCGACTATATTTTCGCTACCCTGTTTATACCTGATGCTGCATTCCAAACCCTGCAACTTTAGTCTCAATCTTGTCAGCGTTGGAGATGTCTCTTTGAGCCTCCAAATCGCTATAAGTGGTCTGTGGTCTGTGTAAACGATAAACCTTTGACCAAAAATGTAATGTTTGAAGTATTCTATGGCCCATACAATCGCCAATAGTTCCTTTTCTATGATATGATATCTGGTCTCTGCACCTACAAGTGCACGACTCGCGAACGCGATCGGCCGGTGCATGGATTTTTCATTCGACAGGACGGCTCCAATAGCATAATTGCTAGCGTCTGTCGTAATAACGAAAGTGTCTTGATAATCTGGCCGGACTAAAACTGGCTCTGTAATCAGCGCGTTTCTAAGGAATTCGAACGCTTCCTGACATTCTTTTCCCCACACAAATTTAGCGTCTTTCTTCAACAAATCATTCAGCGGCTTGCGCTTTTCCGCGATGTTGGGGATAAACTTCCCGTAAAAATTTACTGTTCCCAGAAATGACCTTATACCTTTTACGTTTGTGGGTGGCTTAAGGCTTTGAATGGCCTTAATATTTGCATTGGTGGGTTTTATGCCTTCTTCATTAACGACATGACCCAAATATTCCAGTTCCTTTTTCAAAAACTGACACTTTGATGGTTCTATTTTTAAGTTATGTTTGCGCAAAGCTTGTAATACTTTTCGCAAGTTATCATTATGGTCGGTGATAGTGTCACCGAAAACTATAATGTCATCGAGGTAGACAAAAGCTTTCACGTCCCCTATCTCAAAGAGAACAGTATTCATAAGTTTTTGGAATGTGGAGGGGCTGTTCTTTAACCCCATCGGCATCCGTGTAAATTCGAAGTGGCCTTTGGGAGTGGAAAACGCCGTCTTAGCCGCATCTCGGCGGTCTATCGGGACTTGATAGAACCCCGATTTTAAATCAATTGAGGAGAAATATTTTGCTCCTCCAACATTATCCAATATCTCATTTATAAGAGGTATTGGGTATACAAATGGCTTGGTAACTTCGTTCAATGATCTAAAGTCTACCACAATTCTGTATCTTTTATTTCCGTCAGCATCTGGTTTCTTTGGTACACATAACACCGGTGCATTCCAGGGACTAGTGCTGGGTCTAATAATACCCTGCGCCCTCATTTCATCGATTTCCTTATTAATGTGCCGTTTCGTGGCCTCCGGAAATCTATATTGCCGCTTATTGATAGGCACCTCCGATGAAGTTTCTATCGTGTGTACGGCGGCGTCAGTAGTGGTTAACCTGTCGCCTTCGAAAAAGAAAATATCTGCATAGCTTTCAACTATATTCTTCACTGTCCTGAATTCTCTATCAGGCAAGTGCGCCAAATTCAGCACTTGCCGTAGTTTTTCAATTCTTGCATTTCCTTTTGACTCTGGTGTTAGTTTATGTTCTAATAGGTCATAATCTAGCCTAGAGTTAAGATCTAACTCGGTCATTATAGTATTCTTCGAGTCAAGAAAATTGTTCTTCGGCTCTTCATTTCGATATGTTTGGTGCTCTCTATTTATTTCGTTTTTGTCTACGTCAGCCTCATTGCGGGCTGTGTTGCTAGTATCTCGCAACTCGTTCTGCACCATAACTCTATTTCTGGCTGCCACATAAACATGTCGACTAAGGACTTCGTCTTTGGGCATACTCCACGGACTCAAGTCGTCCGGACTTCTGTTTCCGTGTTTTTTGAACACTATGTAATCAAAATTATTTCCTATTTGAAGCGTATGCTTCTTTAAGAATTCTGCTCCGATTAATCCGTCGCTTGGCAAATTTTCTAATATATGAAATTGCGTCGGGATCAAAAAGTCCCCGACTATTAAATCCAACATAATTGTACCTGAGGTTCGCACAATGTCTTGGCCGATACCTCCAAAAGTGGTTACATCCTGTGTATTTACCGGTACATTCAAAAGATTCACAATGCGTGCATTAATTATATTCGCACATGCACCTGTATCTAAGATCAGGTTCAACGTAAATTTGACATTCTGCTTAGCCAGTAGGGTTAACATTAAGTGCCCTCTGACATCGTAATATACTCGCTTAGCCACACAAGCACTGTTGTCTCTTATGTGATTGCATGCGGTCCTCCAATCGGCTATTTCTATATTGCTGGGCTCATCGGTACATCTCCGCCAGTCAACATCTTCGCAAATTTCTGCTAAATCCTCGTTAAAATATTCCTGTGCAACAGGATCCAAAATACCTTCTTTTTGCAAATTACTACTTCTTTCATTAATGTTGGCTACCATAAGCATTTTCTGAGGCATCCGGGTATACGAATTCCTGTACCTCCTATCAGTTGGTCCATTTTGACCATAATAATTATATTTCCAACCATGGGCGTAGTTCCCTTGCCTCCGTCGGTATGATCGCGCTGTGCGATAATTGTATTTGGATCGATTACCGTCGCTAGATCCAAATATATTGTTATAATTGTTTTGCTTGTAAATTATTCTATCTCTATTTTTGTAATTATAATATTCATTTCTTCCAAGACGGCTGTTGCTATAATCAGCGTCTTTGTGATTAATTGTAAAAATATTTCTGCTACTATTAAATTGTCTAAGCGCATCGCGCTGTCTTTCGACCAATTCTAGGCCCTGTATTCTATGTTCTATTTCCAGAATGTGATTACGCTCATGGTAGTAATCCTCTAAGTCATCCAGCAGCTCTTCTAACTTCAATGTTCGTTTACCTTGAGCAGCTTCTTTCAATGCGGTGTCACACAAACCCGCCATAAAATGTAATCGAAGACTAACTATCATGCATGACTTCGTACAATTAGTTTCGTAGGAGTCGATTTGCTCCTTAATTTTCAATATCCTCTTTTTATAATCAGGAAAGGTCTCATTCGCCTCCTGTTTCAATGTTTCTACTTGATTTATAACTGCCTCGATGCGTATAATATCCCCAAATTCCTTTAATAAATTCTGCTTAACCTGTGGCCAAGCATTTGCGTTTATTCTATGTATTGCGGCAGCAGCTCTGCCTTTTAGTTTCAATAGAATAATATAAACCAGTGGAGCGTGTGATACTCCTTCTGGTATCTCCCGAGCAAAATGCTCGATATGATAAACGAACGCTTCTAGTTCGTCTAGCGATCCATCAAATTCTGGGATGCACTGCATGGCATCTGCTTTTGGGAACGTGTACTCCATTATAAATATAAAATTTTATATATATTTCATAAAACAATAAAAGGTACTGCGGACTAAATACTATAAGACTATATAAGGCTTATGTAGCCTTCTTCTTTTTTTTCTAGGTGTCACTAACGATTCTGTTGACCAGATGTGATAACGTAGCGTGACCGACTCTAATTTCTTCGTCGCGCCATCAAAAAATCTGAACACCAAGTTTCGAACCATTTAGTGTCAACGGTTCAACGTTTATCTTCATTAATTAAATAAATAACTTTAGGTTTTCATAGTAATTAAATGATTATTTAAAAAAATCATTTCTATTTAGTGTAATTAAATTAATCAAAGATTGTTAATGGTTACATTAGATGGCGTAAGGTGCCATTCCTTATTCATGAAATAATATTTTAACGTAAACTTCCAACATTATATATCTCTGCCGTCAGTTACTATTTACTCTTCCGGTGGATATGTCACCATCGCTGCACGCGTTGCGCTTATAGATGTATCCATTTTTTTTTTACCCTCTTAGCAATTCACCGCTACTGGTAAGCCATGTATGGTAGCAAAACGTTCTTACCATTGGCCATTAAAATTGATGCTTACAAAATACGACCTTGGCCGTGGCTGGCACAGCTGATCGCAATAACACTGCAAAATTCATAAACAGAGACAGCGTACCCGACAACTAGTACAACTGACTAACTTTTGTATGCAACGTGTGAGCGCGCAATTCGTAGTTACCGCTCTCACGCTCTTTATTGGACATTAATGAAATGCGACTTTACCCTTTTTATATTTGCTAACGATAACGTAGCCACCCGTGTGCTAAAATTCTCTCTTAGAATAATTAAGGTGATTTCCATGTGCGCAGCTCTGCGAGTATCTGTTTGCGTTCTTAAATTCGATTTGCTAGCGGTGTTACCGCCCGTTTGCTTCCCGCTCTGCCAGTTTAATTATTTTGTTGGGCAAATGAACGAAAATCGCTTGCGTGCACTTGTCGTGCCGAGAGTTTTATTGCTTGCCGTTTGAGAAATAAAATCAACCGCGCAGCAGCGGCGCGAATTGATTGTTTATACAAATTGGCCTCTCGACCCAAGTAGATGTGATAACCTGTAAATCGTTATTATTACGAACCACTGAAGAATTGTTACGATTGTAGTTCGCCTAATGTAGTCTCCAAGGTCATTTATGTCTCCTAATGTGTATCTCTCCGTCGTTCTCTTCTATCGTCAATAGCTCCTAAATGGTTTTATATTTGGTAATTTTTTGTTCTATCAGTTTTAAAAAAAGATTCAATAGATGTTAATTCACTGTGTGCTTCTCACCCCTTGATTCCTGAGTTTCTACAAGGGTCGATGAAAGCGGGGATCTTCAAAAATCACCGATCGCTCTAAGTTCGCCAACTGATCTTCTGCAAGATCTGATGTCTCAAACTCAGAACAATTTTCTGATAATCTTCTATTTCTGTTTGGCTCAGGAACAATCGCCGAGTTATTTAAGATTTTCAATGCCAGACACACTTTCGATTGAACGAGTGTGTACTGATCTGTTAATCTATTCCAATGTTCTGGCGTTAAATTCGAATTTTCATACTCTTTTAAAATTTCCGAAAAGTCGTTTAAGGCGTCGCTTAATAATTTTCTTCTATTAGCGACTGCCGCCCGCGTTCTCGGCCTGTTTATGTTATTGCTCAGATTATGGTACTCCTGGTAGACATAATCCTTAAGCTCTTTTAATCTTGACATTTATGGTCATAACCGTCTAACACCTATTCTGCTTTTGCAATATGCCGCATAATAAAAAAGGAAATGACTCACTCACCCGAGTATCCTTGACACAGGGCCGGTCATCGTTGTTGACTTCAATTTCCACTACGTAACTTCGGCACCTTCTTAATACGACAATTCACTATATCGAATATCTGCCAACGTCGAAACTGACACTTACATGAAAAAAAAACGATCGCACTTTACAAGTCGTCTTCAGCAGCAAAACACAGCACCTTTTCCCCGCATACGAATGTCACTCGCTTGGGTTTGCCACCAACTCAGTTCACTTCCATGCAAAAAGCGAGAAAAGAGAACACTTTTTGTCAACGTCTTTTCTCGATTTTCGTTTCTCTTTTTTTTTTCTCTTTCACTAGCAGCACTACTTTCCAAGCTGCTGACCTCGATAAATCGTTAAGTACTTTTTCTTCAGTTCTCTTTTTTTTTCCTTTTTTTTTTTTTCTTTAAATAACACACTCTTTTTCCTCCGCGAGCACTACTTGGATTAAAACTCCGAAAAACTATTTCATTTTTCACTGAACCACAGATATTTAAACCACTACTTTTTCTTTTTGCTCCCTTAGCGTGATTACTACGACCGAGTTTACGACCGCGTCTGACTTCCGAGATACGTCCGATTAAAGAAAATATTCAATGGCGTGGACAATCCCACCGCTGTCACCAGATGTGTAGGTTATAACCTACCAGGGAATTCTTCTACTAGATATCCCTGTACGCGCCTTTGGCGCGGAATTAATACACAAGATAACGGTGGACTAACTGACTTTATTTTTCGTACATCACTACTTAAATATACCCTACCGGTAACTCAGAGAGAGAGACTTTCTCCACTCTCTGTTTACCTTACTAATCTCTTAACCTATAATCTAGTACCGCATGTACGATAGAACGCATGCGAGAGCATCAGCACCGTTGAACCGGCGACTTCTGTTTTGTTTACAACACAAAACTTGTTTATTTTATTCGAGTTTGTTTGCCGGTGGCACAGCAGAAGGCTGCGCGAAGTTCTTTGCCACCTATGGCATAATCTGTTGATACATAGAGTGTTGACAGAGCCGTTCGTGGTCCTCTGTCAAGGGAATTAAATGTTTCACCTGACTAAAGCATAGCAGAAGGCTATGCCCTCCTAGGAACAAAATTAAACTTTAATTATAAGGCTCGTGACGGAGCATAAGGTATTTTCTGCGCGGGTGTGACGTCACACCTGTTTCACCTCCAAGTTTGGCAACAGAACTTAATCTGGATAATGCCAATAATTCAGGCTGGCGGTTTCTAGGTTCAAAAAAAGTTTGGAAAGCGGATTGGACAGATTATGATGAACGTAAAAGACGTCGTTTGGTACAGTTGGAGAATGCAGATGCAGCCAGAAGAAGGAGGATTCGGCGACAACGGGCTTACAACAACAATAATAACATCAACAACCGCAATGGTAACAATCACAACAACCGCAACAAAAACAACCACCAGAATAACAATAACAACCACAATCGCAACAATAACATCTACAACAACCGCAGCAATAACATCCACCAGAACCGCAATAATTACAACTTCAATCGCAACAATAATATCTACAACAACCACAACATTAACAACTCCAACAACAACTGTAACAGTATCAATAATAACAACAATCAGATCCCGAATCATAACCTCAATCTTAATAGAAATCTTAACAACAGCTACTACAACCAACTACCACCAGACCGTGTGCTTCTTGCTGCAGCGAAGGATAAATTTTCTCGACCCCCACCTAATCTCCAGCATATCTCTTTTCAACGAGGCGAAGAACTTAATCCGTACCCAGCGAATAACGAGTCGTCATCATCTTTCATGCCTACCAACACGCCCGCTCAACTTAACGACTTCCGCGACCTCTTCAGCTGTATCTGGTCCTTACCATTTGGCTGGCAGCCACAACTATAACAATAACAATGATTTAAGATCAACAAATTTTCCGTGTGATGGATGTAATTGTAAGCATTCGTGTTTTCAAAATCAGTGACGCTTAGAGAAAGAAAAAACAACGCCAGTAGCCAATGAAGCTCAAAATTTCAACAGGATGCGCAGTGCACTCAAAATTAATCACATTAATAACAGGATAAGTGGATGTTCATACTCAATCATCCTAGCAAAGGGAAACGAACTGGAACGAAGATATTAAAAGTGAAGAAGTTTTCAACAGTTTCTTCAATGTGTTCAGGAGTGATCGTGATTTATCACTATCTGATAAGAAATCAGGTGGAGGAGTGCTTGTGGCTGTTGGGGTTTAGCATGATTCTGAGCAAATCATACCCCAGAAACTTGCCGAATTTGAAGATGTCTGGGTTAAAGTTTTATTGAAGGGTGAAATCCATATTTTCGTATCTGTTTACTTTCCACCCCACTTTGCCAAAAAGCGATCATTTGAAAAATTTTTAAGGACGGTAGAATTAGTGAATGATGAATCTAACACTTACTCAAAAATTCATATAAATGGAGATTTCAATGAAAATGATGCTGATTTCATTGTAAATGATGATAATGAATCGCTTCTACTTCCTGTAGTAGGAGAAAACGGAACTCTGCAATTTATTTTTGACGGATTTAGTCAACTTGGATTGCATCAGGTTAACTCAATCCGGAATGAGCAAAACTGTTTTTTAGACTTTTTATTCACCAACTGCACGGAAGATTTTAGTGTTGACAAAGCAGAATACCCCCTATGGAAAAATGAAAAATTTCATACTGCAATTGAGTACTCGCTAATGATTGATACCGAGAGATCACGACCCTCTGATCATGAGCCTGATTATAAATATGACTTCACTAAAGCAAATTTTGAACTAATTAATCGTAAATTAACTGCCATCGACTGGCAGTCACTTCTAAAAAATGAAACAGATATGAACAAAGCGGTTGATAATTTTTTATCATCACTGTACGGTGTTATAGACTCAACTGTACCAAAATCAAAAAAGAAAATGGCCAGTTCAAAAGATCCCATTTGGTTTACCAGAGAAACTAAAAATTTAAAGAATAGGAAACAAAAAGCTCATAAAACTTACAAAAAACTTAAAGACCAAGAAATTTGGACAATTATTTGAACATATGTGATGAACTGAATACTAAAATATCAATAGCGTATGAGAACTACAACACAAGGGTAGAACCTAAAAAATAGAAAACAAAAAGCACATAAAATATACAAAAAAGACAACAATAGCGAAAATCTTCAAAATTACCGAGAAATTTGCTGTCAACTTGACGCAACCATTGAAATTGCACATGAAGAACATAACCGTAAAATCGAACATCAAATCAAATCTTTCCCTAAGAACTTCTTCAATTACGTAAAAACCAAACTAAAAAGTACTAACTTTCCATCACGAATGCAATTTGACAGTAATGTAGGACACACTAGTAATGAAATATGTAGTCTTTTTGCCCCTTTTTTCAAGAAATATACACCACATTTGAAGAAACAGACCGCGACCGCGAATATTTCTCGTATTTTCCTGAATATTCGGATTCTTTATCTGTCAATCAAATATCTGAATTCGAAATTCAGAACGCACTTGAAAATTTAGACGCTACGAAAGGTCCTGGGCCTGACAGAATAGCTCCAATTTTTCTTAAAAACTTGGCAGAAGAACTATCTACACCTTTACTTTACCTCTTTAATATGTCTCTGAAAAATGGAATTTTTACAGAACTTTGGAAAATTTCATATCTAGTGCCAATTTTCAAATCTGGCGCGAAAACTGACATTCGTAATTATCGTGGAATTGCCATTATTTCATGCATTCCAAAATTATTTGAATCAATGATTAATGAAAAAATCTTTCAGCAAGTAAAACACCAAATTACAACTCAACAGCACGGCTTTTACAAAGGCCGATCAACTACCACAAATCTTTTGGAATTCATAACTTTCACTTTGACTGTAATGGACAACGGCAACCACGTAGAAGCTCTTTATACGGACTTTAGCAAGGCATTTGACAGAATCGACATACCTTTATTGCTCTTCAAGCTCGAAAAATACGGAATGGAAACAAAATTTTTGGAATGGCTGCAGTCATACTCAACAAAACGAACATAAATAGTCCGCTTTCAAAATTCCTTTTCAAACCCAATAGAAGTAGCTTCCGTGGTTCCTCAAGGTTCTCACCTGGGCCCTCTTCTTTTTATATTATACGTGAATGACATTACCTTTCTTCTTAAATCAATACATGTGCTTGTATATGCTGACGACATGAAGCTCTTTATAGAAATAATCAATGCAGAAGACTTCGAAATATTCCAGAATGAAATGAATGTATTCTACACTTTGTGCAACAAAAGTCTTTTGCGACTCAACATTAAAAAATGTAATTCAATAGCCTTTAGCAGAAAAACAGTAACATCACCAACAGACATTTTCCTAGGAAACCAACCAGTAGAAAAATGCAAAATCGTAAGGGACCTAGGCGTAGTCTTAGACTCCAAACTTACATTCATAGAACATTATAACACAATAATCAACAAAGCAAATAGTATGCTGAGCTTTATAAAACGCTTCGGCCATGATTTCCAAGACCCATACACAATCAAACTATTATATATTTCATACGTCCGACCAATTCTGGAATATTGTAGCTTTGTTTGGAATCCCTATATTGTAACACATAAAGAACGCATTGAATCTGTCCAAAAACAATTTCTTTTGTACGCGCTTCGTAAGCTAAATTGGACAGCATTTCCCTTACCATCATATGAAGCAAGCTGCATGCTTATAGACATACAAGCACTTGAAAAACGCCGCGAACTTTCAATGCTTTACTTTATCAATGACATTATTTCTCAACGCGTGCAATCTTCTAAATTATTATCGCAACTAAATTTTTATGCACCCAGTCGTCAATTGAGAAATCGTAAAATATTTTCGGAAAGTTCTCACAGAACTAACTACTCAAAAAATGGCCCAATAAATCGCATGATGCGTCACTATAATCAGTACTGCGAAAATACCGACATCACTATGGGTAGAAATCAAAGCAAAAAACGACTAACTACTGGAAATAATGTATAGAATATAAGTAAACATTGTACTATTATAACTGTAGTCTACATTTGCTTGACGAAATAAATAAATAAATGAATAGATAATATTAAATCATACCCAAAACAGTTTTTTAAATTTGCAAACGATAAAATGAAGTCTAATAACTTTCCATCTCGCATGCAATATGAAGACTTTGCCAGTACTGACTCAAAGCAAATCTGCAACAAGTTTGCGAGTTTTTTCCAAACCGTTTATAAAAATAGCGACGAAGTCAGGGACTTTGAGTATTTTTCGCACTTGCATGAACAAATAAATAACGTATCTGACAAATAACTGTTCAAGAAATCCTCGCTACACTAAAAGAACTGGGCGCTTCAAAAAGTCCTGGTCCAGATGGAATTCCACCTTCACTTATGAAAAATCTTGCTCCTGCTTTCGTAAAACCCTTGTTTTGGCTTTTCAACTTATCCCTTACGTCCGGACAATTTCCATCAGACTGGAAAAAATCTTGTCTTATACCGATTTTAAAATCAGGTAAGAGATCTGATATCAAAAATTACCGTGGTATTGCAATGATATCATGTATTCACAAACTTTTTGAAGCTATCGTAAACCGAAAAATATTTAATCAGGTAAAGAACCGCATAGCGTGTAACCAACATGGTTTTTACAAAGGAAGGTCTATGGCTACCAACTTACTTGAATTTGTTGATTTCTCTCTTGCGTCTATGGACAGAGACAACTTCGTGGAAACTCTATACACGGATTTTAGTAAAGCTTTCGACAGAGTAGATATTTCCATGCTTATGTTCAAATTAAAAAAAACCGCGATTTGAGTCAGGCCTACTTAGATGGATTGAATCTTATTTGACGAACAGGACACAAACGGTTAGGTTTAAGGGACACTTTTCTGTACCAGTAAAAGTGACATCTGGAGTTCCACAAGGCTCCTATTTAGGCCCTTTGCTCTTCATTTTATTTGTTAATGACGTTACCCTTGTGTTGAATCGTCTCAAAGTATTGATATATGCCGATGACATGAAATTGTACATGGAAATAAAACACAAATCAGACATCCAACAATTCCAACAAGAGGTTGATATTTTCTACATTTGGTGTAAAAAAAGCCTTCTTGATCTCAACGTAAAAAATGTAATATTATATCCACACAAGGAAAAGAAAACCTGTACATTCCAGTTGCACTCTTGGACATCAAGTTGTAGAAAGGTATAATCAAATTAGAAATTTAGGAATAATAATGGATTCTAAGTTAAAATTCATTGATCACTACATTGCCGTGATATGACAAAGTGACGTAAGTGCCATTCTCTCGAATATGAGTTTTTCATGCCAATTTGTTCATTATTCGAAGACCTATCTTTTGATATCTTCCTTTTCATAGTTACTCATTTGTACGTTGCATAAAATCAAAAAAACAAAATGACGTTGGCACACACTTCCATACAAAAGTGACGTGAAATTCTTTCGTTTTTGGGCCGTACTGAAAAACCAGGGCTTGTAGCGAACTTGGCGCAAAATAATAGTGACTTTAGTGACTTTTTTCATTAAAATAGTGACCAAATAGAGACTAAATAGTGACCAAATAGTGACCAAAAATATACAAAAGAGGGTTTTGAAATTTATTGTTGAACCATAAATGAATTAAATTTTATCTGAAATTTATGTCTTTAGAACATAGGTTATGCAATGATTTGTTCTCATAGAAAAAAAGTCTAACTAAAATCTGTATCATAATTTCACATTGAAATGGTTGTAATAACACCTTGTTCAATATATTCGAATACAAGTTTTCGAGTTATAAGTGTTAATGAAAGTACGTGAACGAATGTATGCACTCTCGAATACGCATTGGTGTGTTGGTGGTCTGTCAGTTGTATTTAGTTCTTGATGTGCGATGTAACAAATCCGGAAAGTCGTAGTAAAACGATTTTTGGTCAGTGACTGCCCTTGCACAATATGCAAACATCTCAAATTATGTTAAGCTAGGCGAGATTTCGTTTATTAAACCATCGAAAAATACAAGGAAACATTCTCTTTCGCTATCGTTGAAAATTCTGTCGGCCACGATCAGCAAGGATGCCGCAAGTCGTAAAATTGTGACTGTTATGAAGAAGCGTGTCCGGTGAAATGATAACGTTTAGTTTGTAATTCCCACCCATCTGAGTATATCTATTGAATCGGTCCACAATATTTTGGCCGATTCTTTTAGAAAAAGAGGCTCGATAGAGTGAAAATGATACTTTCACAACTCGCTGTTCGCGAGTTCATTGTTTCTTTTTAGTTTTAAATAGTTTATTTGACACGGCACGATACAATTTATGTTTAACTGAGCCAAGTACAATTTTTTTTTTAAATTCTAAATTAGCAGGGAAAAGAGGGAGGCCTTTTCTTTATTCTCGCGGCCGACTACGAGCTAGTGGGGATTTAAGGTGAGAGGAGGGGAGTTACAATTTTGATTTTAACTATATTGAGTTATACGATTTATTTATTTGTACATGGCTAAGCAGTGATGTTCTATTTGAGCAGTTTGGACTGAGGTGTCTGCGTGAACATAAAGATGCCGAGTCTTCGTTTGAGTGTCTCCAGCTTAGTGTATCATCTTCTTTCAGCGGGTAGCGGGAATGGTAATCTAACAAATAGATAGAAGAGTTTCATATTTTAATACCAGCGTGTTTTATGAATACGTATAGCTGTGTCATGTACTGGAGATCACCGCTTCCCAGAATGTCTCTAACGGGTACGTTCGGTTTTTTTCCTCGGGCCCGAAGGGAATCTATAAGCTCAGACCTAACACCACAGTATTCGGTACACGACCAAACAACATGCTCGATGTCATGGTAGCCATCGCCACAAACGCAGTGATTACTGTCTACAAGCCCTATACGAAAGAGATGCGTGTTTAACGTATAGTGATTGGACATAAGTCTGGACATCACGCGAATGAAGTCCCGACCTACATCCAACCCCTTGAACCATGCTTTCGTCGATACCTTAGGAAAAATGGAATGTAGCCACCGTCCCAGTTCATCTGAGTTCCATGATGATTGCCAACTGTTGAGTGTTCTCTGACGCAAAATGCTATAAAATTCATCATAAGCAATTGGTCTTTCATAAATATCGCCGTCAATAGCACCCACCTTAGCTAAAGAGTCAGCCTTTTCGTTACCCGGAATCGAGCAATGAGAAGGGACCCACGCTAAGGTAACCCGGTAATTTTTATCTGTTAAAGCACTTAAAAACCGCCGTATTTTCCCCAGGAAATACGGGGTGTGCTTCACAGGCTTCATTGATCGCAGAGCCTCAATGGCACTGAGACTATCTGTGAAGATGAAGTAGTGGTCTATGGGTAGGGTTTCGATGATTCCAAGAGAGTACTGAATAGCAGCAAGTTCTGCGACGTACACGGAAGCAGGAGCATCGAGTTTGTAGGAGGCGGTAAAATTTTCGTGGAAAACACCGAAGCCAGTGGACTCATCTAGATTAGATCCGTCAGTGTAAAACCTTTTATCATAACTAACATGTTTGAACTTATTGGAAAAAATCTTAGGGATCTCTTGGGGTCGCAATTGATCCGGGATACCAGAAATGTCTTGTTTCATGGTGGTGTCGAAGAATATAGCATTATTAGAAGTATCTAAAAGTGCGACATTGGAGGAATCGTATGAAGAAGGATTAATATCTTGAGCCATATAGTCAAAATATAAAGTCATAAATCTGGATTGAGATTGAAGGTCGACCAACGAAAATGGAGGCTCTTCCGTAGTTACTAATAACGCGTCGCGAAAGGTTTTCTGTTCCGGTACAGAGTCCGGACAGACCTTTTTGGCAAAATCGAGTATCCAGCGATCTGAATACTCCTTGCTTTCATTCGAAACGTCACGGTTCCGCATGCGCCTGGCGGTATCCCATCTGCCTGCCCAGTGCCTCGTACTTTCGTAGTAGGTTGACAGTGCCGTACTCCCGGTAGTCCTTATACGCCGCGGACCTTCGCGCGTACAGCTCAGAGCACTCTTTGTCCCACCAGTTGTTGGGAGGGCGCTGTCTAATCGTTACCTCGGGTATCGGTTTCGTCTGAGCTTGAGTCGCGGCGTCGATTATCAAGCCAGCTAAGAACGCGTATTCTTCCTCCGGAGGAAGTTCCTCGTGAGTCTCGATAGATTGCGCTATAATAGACTCATAACACTTCCAATCAATATTACGTGTGAGGTCGTAGGAAATATTGATTGGGTTCGGGGGAGTTGAACCATTAGCAATTGAAATAACGATTGGAAGATGATCACTACCGTGGGGATCGTTGATTACTTTCCACCGGCAATCTAACGCTAGTGATGTCGAGCAAAGGGATAGGTCAAGCACGCTTTCACGTGCTGGAGGATTAGGTACACGTGTCGCTTCCCCAGTATTCAAAACTGTCATATTGAAGTCGTCGATCAAGTTACAGATTAAAGAAGATCGGTTGTCGTCGTACAGCGACCCCCATAGCGAACAGTGAGAATTAAAATCTCCCAATATCAAAAAAGGCGCGGGAAGCAACTCTGCTATATCAGTGAGATGCTTCTGTTCAATCCGCGCGGATAGAGGCATATATAACGAAACAAGGCATAGGTCTTTTCCATTCATATTCGTTTGAATGGCAACGACTTCAATATTCGAGATCGAGGGGAGGTCGATTCGAAAGAAGGAATAGCACTTTTTAATCCCTAAAAGTACCCCTCCACCGTGTGAGTCTCGATCTCGAAAAATAATATTAAAATCGTGGAAATTGAGTTGATCGTTTGAATTGAGAAAGGTTTCACAGAGCGCAAATGCGTCACAATTGTATGTATTTATTAAATGAGAAAATAGATCGAATTTGGGGATGATACTTCTGCAATTCCACTGTAATACAGTGATAAAATTCCTAACCTCTTTCGCCGTATTACTCATCGAAAGATATGATAGCTGAAATGAGGGGCCAAGTTGCTGCTAGTTGCATCAAAAAGGTTTTCACTGTAGGAAGAAGGGCAAGAAGAATATTTTGTAGGGGATCTGGTATGTTGAATGTTTTAAATATCCAGTCCACAATATCAGAAAATTTTATGAACCCTGTTTCTTTTTTATCTTCTGATCGAGAAATGGGTGCACGAGGGGTTTTTGGTGCCCCAGGAAGCGGTGGGTACTCCTGGTTTGATTTAAAATTAAAACCGGGAGGTACTTGCTTCGGTTTTTCTTCACCGCTTCCTTTTTGTGTTGGCTTATTGGTCATTCCGCTAGGGGTTATCTTGCGACCTTTGCGAGAAAGATTAGGAGAGTTGATCATTCTCCTCTTCCTAGATCCTTCTGGCATGGCATAAGAACACCCTTCGACGGGATCGTCAGATGTACCCTCATCGGTTCGCAAAAAGGAAAAGATGTTTCCTGTATAGGGTGGCTCAGCACTCTTCAGCATTTCTGCGAAAGAGCGCTTTGATCGTTCCTTGAGGGAACGCTTTATTTTTTCCTCGCGCTGTTTGTACGCGGGACACGCCGAAAGGTCATGCCGAGTTCCCTCGCAGTAAAGACACTTTTCAGTATCCTCACTGCAAGCGGTCTCAGCATGATTGCCTCCGCACTTGCTGCAGCGTGCCTTGTTGCAGCAGTAGGTGGCTGTATGACCTAACTGCTTGCAGTTTTGGCAATGCATGACCCGCGGTACGAACAGGCGTACAGGCAGACGAACCCTGTCCAAAGAGATGTAGTTCGGCAGTGCGGATCCGGCGAATGTTACACGGAAGGAATCCGAAGGGAAGAATTTCTTCTTCCCTTCTTCGATGGATACTGAATGCAATTGCTTGACATCCAGTATCTTTACATCTTGAATCAGGGGGTTTTTGAAGCAGCCAACCCCGTGACGCAAAATGTCATCGACCGTGAGGCTTCCTTCGGTAACCACACCGTCGATCTCCACGTCCTTGGCAGGGATGTACACGCGGTACTCTCTCGTGAAGAGCTCGTAGCTAGCAATTGCGTTTGCTTGCTTCAAGCTACTCACAACAACTCGCAGTTTGTTCGGTCTAACCTTTGTAATTTCGGTTACGTCCGAAAACTGTTTTGCCAGGTCCTTGCCGATTTGAATTATATTTAGAGGCTTCTTTATGGGCCTGAAGTAAACTACGAACGGACCTTTCGAAGCATCTGGGTAAGCTTTCACCCGTGTTGCCGGTACCCTTGGTACGGGGCTAGGTAGCGGGGAAGGTAGAGGGGAATTGATGGGGGAGATCTCAATCTCTTCCCCATTTGTTTCCACATCCAGGAATAGTTGCACCTGCATGTCGTCCATTTTGCGGGAGCGTTACGCTCTACCGCACACAAACGATAAATATTCGAATGTGGGGGGGGGGGGTCAAGTAGTTGCTATTAAATTTTAAAAACAATTTTTCAAACTACAATGGATCAAAATAAAAAAAAGGCAGTAATACTAATACTAATAACAATAGTAATAATAATAATAATAATAATTGTAGTAATAATAATAATAATAACAATAATAATAATACTATTAATAATAATGATAAAAATTCTAAAGTGAATACTTCACCGAACGTCTAAGTCACGACCTCACGGCTGATAGTAGGATTAATCGAGCGTCTCCGCAGAACAAACAATGACGATCCAGCTTCGTGTTGTGACACAGTGGCCGTATCCTACACGCGACCTTGTAGATGCCACTTGTAGTTGACTTCCACTCGCTCGATCGTATGGTGGTCCGTGCTGCTAGCGGGGTAACAGCGGTGCGGGAGAATTATTCTTGCTGATATATCAGCTGCGTATCGGATCACTGGCGGGGTAGCCTGCCCCTACCAGTGTGCAGAAGATGTTTCTGCCGATAAACTGCCGGCTATTGTTATCGCGCAGCACAAGAACTAATCGACAAAAAAAAACACCCGTACGATAACTCGTGTATTGTTATTTTGCGAACTCAAACGGAGATGAACAATTTGCTTCTAATCGAGACGAAAGCAAAACAACGAATGTGTTCATTGTTTCTGATGAGAAACTATTTGGCCTGGAGTGTGACTGGTTACACAAAACAATCGAATGTGGGCAGCAGCAAGAGACAACATTTCAGAGTTCTTAAGGAGTGTTCCTCGATTGCAGAGTACAGCTTTATCGATGGTCTCGGGAGCCATTTGCAAGCGAGTAAACTTCCTCTGATTTTCATTTACAAAGCCGCTGAACTTAATGCTGTTCATTATAAAACGGTGGTTTTGGAAAAAAACGTTGCCCCGTGTCTTCGAAAACACTTCAGAGCTAATTGCGATATGTATTAGCAAGACGGTGCATCAGAAATAAATTGCTGTTAAGTTCACCTGATCTCAACTCAATAAACTTTTTTTTACAAAATCTCCAACTTGTAAAGCGGTTAAAGCGGTTATCCAGAAAATCTGGGAGTCCGTGCCGCCTGTGACAGCTTCGAAAAGCGTTTGAAGTTGCTTAAGCTAACTAAGGGAGGGGTTTTTCAAAATATATTAAAAATAACATCGATCGTTCTGAAAATCTACAAAAACAATACTAAGCCTGTTTGTCCCATCAATGATTTTCCACGCATATTTAACCCACTTGACATTTTCTAAACTAATTCGTCCCACTAAACACTTGTTTGTTTGATCTGGAACATGGGACAAATATGCGTAGAACGGGTTATCATTATGGAATTTCGAAATGGTATCTGGTAAACACCGGTAGGTTCGGATGATTCAAAGCAAAATCCTACGAATTGAGACCTCAACACGACTATGCACAATATAAGCTCAAAATTTTTGAATCCACTTCAACCAGGAGGAACAGTTGATTTGAGACAAGCAAATCAAACTACAAACGAAATTTCACGCACAACACTGGTTTAAGACGCGAGTAGCTTGTAGAATTAACCTTTACATTCCTTTGCAGCTCTTAGACAATTCGTTCGTAACTATTCTGCACTGTTCACTTCGATGAGAAATTTGAAAACATTGCCTGGCATGAAACTTCTATGATGAAAAAGTTAACAAAAATGCCTTACAAACCGAACTGTCCAAATATTCTGTAAATGAGAAGCAAGCTTTCTAAAATATGTTGCAATACAACAATAGTTAATTTATACATTTAAAGCTAAAAAAGTGACTTTAGTGACCATTTTGTCGTAAAATAGTGACTTTAGTGACTTTTTAGCGTAAATAGTGACTTTTTAGTGACTAGGCTCAAAATAGTGACAAAGTCACTAAAAAGTGACTCGCTACTAGCCCTGAAAAACGGATCACTTGGATCTACGTCACAATGTCATATCACGGCAGTACAATACGATCATCAATAGAGCCAACAGTATACTAAGTTTTATAAAAAGGTTCAGTTATCATTTCGTAGATCCGTACACTATAAAAACTCTCTTTGTTACATATGTTAGATCTATTTTAGAATACTGTAGTGTTGTTTGGTCGCCTTATCAAGACTTCCATTCCAATAGAATCGAATCCGTAAAAAAACAGTTTTTGTTATATGCACTAAGAAAACTAGGTTGGAATTCATTTCCTCTCCCTTGTTATGAATCGCGTTGCATGCTTATTAATATAGAAACGCTTAAAAAAAGAAGAGAAATTGCTTCGGTAACTCTTGTCAACGATTTAGTTTCACAACGCATAAGTTCGGAAAATTTGCTACGAAAACTAAACTTTTATGCTCCTACACGCTCATTAAGAACGCGAAAATTTTTTGTATTAGATTCTTATGGAACAGAATATGCCATGGCCGGGCCAGTTAACCCGAAAAAAATAACATTAAAAAAACATTTAAAGTTGCTGTACTTGTACATAGCTATACCCATGGGCGCAACTACGAAAGGGCTAGGGGGGGCTTCAGCCCCCCCTAGAAAGTGTTTAGCCCCCCCTAGAATTTTCCAGAGAATGATTGTATTCAATATAAATACATTCCATACTACTTTTCAGAGCATCAAAATCAACACAAATTGAGATGTCGTCATTCATTGGCTAAGAACTAGTTCTGCACCCAGGATCGATTCTCAAACCTAGCTCTCTTACTCATCTCACCAGTCAGACAAGAGCTGTAGTAACTCGTGCTGTATCAAGAAGTTGTCGCCATTTTACTCGGTTTTGGGCTGTGTTTCACCAGTTCCCCAGACGTCTCATCACTCGCAAGTCTCTTTCGATCTGGTCGAGTCATCATGCACGCTGCGCTTCTTACTTTTTGGTGCCGGTAGGGATTTCACAGGGTTGTCGTCCGGCATCCTTACGAAGTGACCGGTCCACCTCAACCTATTGTCTTTCTACAGGTGTGCAATGGGGTACTCTCCAAGCAGCGCTTGTAGCTAATGGTTCATGCGCTGTCGTCGTTATCCGTCGTCCGTTTGAACTCCATTGTAGATAGTCCACAGCACCTTCCGTTCGAAAACACCAAGAGGACTTCTGTAGAGGACTACCGGTTATATCAGGGTTTTGTAGTTTTTTGTATCGAAGTGGTCATGTCCGATCAGCACTGTGATTGGTGCGTACGTATGTAATGTCTGAGAAAAACGGGCCGTCGATGAAAACGTGGTCAATTGTTTTGCTGTACGGTGGTCGAGGAAAGAAGGGACTTTGGACTGCCAGCCCGCGGGGAGCTGCGAAGTTGGCTGTGCGGGCCGATCACCGGCTTATATAAGTCTTTCCTTCCGTTCATGTCCCCAATGACGATCTTGATGTCTCTACGCGAGCAGCTATCGTGAAGTTTCTCCAGCTGTGCGTAGAACGTTTCTTTCTCTGCATCAGGTCTCTCTTCGTGAGGACAGTGCAGATTGGAAATAGTGTAGTTGTAGAACCAACCTTTTATTCTAAACAAACACAACCTGCCACTTCATCACATGACTCTGCATCCTGCCCAGCACTATAAAACCGCTACCAAGCTCATTGGTTGTGCCACTGCTTTGGTGGTTCTCTGCCTTGCGGTCACAAATCCACCGTACCTTCTCTCCTTTCAGGCAAAGCTCCTGGAGCGCAACGATGTCGAAGTGGCGGGAAACTAGCTGATCCAGCAGAATCCAGTCACCATCCGGGGCGTTGAGCGATCTACTGTTACATGTCCCGAGCTTTTAATCGTCGTCCTTATTTCGTCGGTTGGGTCATTCCCTTTTTTTTTCTTCATCTATAGTTTATTTGACACGGCACAAATACAATTCAATGTTTAACGGCGCCAATTATATCTGGTAGCTTACTTTCTAAAGTATCTTAATAACTAAAAGCAAATTTTTTATCCTCGCTGCCGACTACGAGCTGAAACTAAATCTAACTTAAAGCTAGAATATTTTGCATTAAAAGCACAGGTTTGCTGTTTGATGGTTTTCATTGCCATAGGTAAGCAGCATATTAAATTTGTTCCGCTGCTGGGCCAAGATATTACGGACTGGCATATTGGGTTGTTTCCATCGGGCCTTGAGAGTATCGTGCGGGTCTGATTGCTGTTTCCGGATCCGGGGTCTTAACGTGTTCTTGTCGTTTGGTTGGATGTAGGCGGAAGGGGATAGGACTAAACTGGGGCGTGGATGGATTTCAGGAAAACGTATATAAGGGACATGTAGGATAGGTCACGGCTCGCCAAGACATCACGAACAGGAACAGCCGGCTGCCTACCTTCGGCCTGCAGGGAAGCTATTAATCTAGACCTGGCGTCACGGTGTACAGGGCATGACCAAACAACGTGCTCTATGTCGTGATAACCTTCACCACAGGCACAGATACCACTCTCCCCGAGCCCAACACGACGGAGATGCGCGTCAAATCTATAGTGATTGGACATAAGCCGGGACATCACGCAAATGAAATCCCGACCTACATCCAACCCCTTGAACCACGGGTTCGTCGACACCTTGGGGATTATGGAATGTAACCACCTTCCCAGTTCCCCTCTGGTCCAAGAATTTTGCTAACTGATGATCGTATTCTGACGTACAAGTGCGAAAAATTCATTAAAGGCAATTGGTCTTTCATAAATATCACCGTTTGTTGCGCCCACCTTAGCCAAAGAGTCCGCTTTCTCATTACCCGGTATCGAGCAGTGAGAAGGGACCCACGCTAAGGTAATCTGAGTAGATTTTTCGGATAAAGCACTCAGATGTTCCCGTATTTTCCCCAGGAAATACGGAGAGTGCTTAACATCTTTCATCGATCGGAGAGCCTCAATGGAACTGAGACTGTCCATAAAGATGAAATTATGGTCCGTGGGCATTTTTTCGATAATCCCTAGGGTGTACTGAATTGCAGCTAATTCTGCGACGTAAACAGAAGCAGGATTATCGAGCTTATGGGAGACGGTTAAATTGTTATTGAAGATACCGAAGCCAGTGGACCCATCAAGAAGTGATCCGTCAGTGTAGAACATATTGTCGCAGTTGATGTTTCGATATTTATTGGAAAAAATTTGGGGATCTGCTGCACGCGTAAATGATCCGGGATTCCACGAGTTTCTTCTATCATGGATGTATCGAAAAACACAGTAGAATCAGAAGTATTTGATAAGTCGACACGATTTGGAATATTCGAAGAAGGGTTAATATTTTGGGACATGTGATTGAAATACAATGTCATAAAACGGGTTTGAGAATTAAGTTCGATTAACCTTTCAAAATTTTCAATCACGGGACGGTTCAAGACCTCACATTTGATTAGAATACGAGAATACAGGCTCCAGAAGCGGTTTTTCAATGGTAGTACTCCAGCTAAGATCTCCAAGCTCATCGTATGGCCCGATTGCATGCAACCCAAGGCGATACGCAAACAACGATATTGTATTCGCTCCACTTTGATCAAATGTGTGTTTGCTGCGGAGCGGAAGCAGAAACACCCGTACTCAATAACAGACAGTATCGTTGTTTGGTAAAGCCTTATAAGGTCTCCTGGGTGGGCTCCCCACCATTGTCCGGTTATTGTACGAAGAAAATTCACTCTTTGTTGACATTTTTTCATCAGATACCTCACGTGACAACCCCAGGTGCCTTTAGAGTCGAACCAGACACCAAGATATTTGTGTACCAAAACCTGAGAAATCGTTTTACCCATTAATTGTGTTTGAAGCTGAGCAGGTTCATGCTTCCTAGAAAAAACTACTATCTCAGTCTTCTGCGGAGAGAATTCGATACCTAGCTGTAAAGCCCAAGCAGACAAATTGTCCAAGGTATCTTGCAGTGGTCCTTGCAAATCGGCAGCTTTGGCTCCTGTAACAGAGATTACACTGTCGTCTGCAAGTTGTCTTATCGTGCATGAATTTGCCAGACATTCGTCGATGTCATTTACATAAAAGTTGTAAAGAAGGGGGCTTAAACATGAGCCCTGGGGAAGACCCATGTAGCTAATGCGAAAAGTTGCCAAATCGCCGTGCGTAAAATGCATGTGCTTTTCGGACAGCAAATTGTGCAAAAAATTGTTCAAAATTGGAGAAAATCCTTGTCGGTGAAGTTTACCCGAAAGAATGTCAATAGAAACGGAATCAAAAGCCCCCTTAATGTCCAAGAACGCAGACGCCATTTGTTCTTTGCGAGCATACGCCAGCTGAATATCTGTTGAAAGCAACGCAAGACAATCATTCGTCCCTTTGGCACGGCGGAAGCCAAATTGAGTATCTGATAGTAGACCATTTGATTCGACCCAATGGTCTAAACGACGGAGTATCATTTTTTCCATCAATTTCCGGATACAGGATAGCATTGCAATCGGCCTATAAGAGTTGTGATCAGAAGCTGGTTTCCCTGGTTTTTGGATGGCGATCACCTTCACTTGCCTCCAATCCTGCGGTACAATGTTTTGCTCCAGGAACTTATTGAACAAGTTCAACAAGCGCCTCTTGGCATTGCCGGGTAGATTCTTCAACAAGTTGAATTTGATTCTATCTAACCCAGGCGCGTTATTGTTACAGGACAGGAGGGCAACTGAAAATTCTGCCATCGTAAAAGGTGATTCTATCGCGTCGTGGCCCGGAGACGCATCGCGAACAATGTTTTGCTCAGGAACAGAGTCCGGACATACTTTCCTGGCAAAATCAAATATCCACCGACTTGAAGACTCCTCGCTTTCGTTGACCGTTACGCGATTCCGCATTCTTCGGGCTGTGTTCCAAAGAGTGCTTATCGATGTCTCCCTCGACGTCTCGTTCACGAACCGACGCCAATATCCGCGTTTCTTTGCTTTAGCCAAACTTTTAAGCTTGGTATCAAGCTCCGAATACCGTAAATAGTCGCCAGGTATACCTCCCTTCTGGTAGGCCAAAAACGCGTCGGATCTTTGCGTGTAGACATCGGAGCACTCTTGGTCCCACCACGGAGTGGGAGGCCGTTCTTTAATCGTTACGCCGGGATATTTCTTCGTTTGGGCTTGCAACGCGGCGTCGAGAATCAAGCCCGCGAGGAGGTTGTATTCTTCAAGTGGTGGATGATGTTGAATCGAATCGACCGCTTTTGAAATCATTTCCTCGTATAACTTCCAATCGACATTCCGTGTGAGGTCATACGGAATGTCAACTGGTCGCATGCGAGTTGACCCGTTATTAATTGAAATAAGAATAGGCAAATGGTCGCTACCGTGAGGATCGAGGATTACCTTCCATGTGCAATCCAACCGTAGCGACGTCGAACATAAGGATAGATCCAAAGCGCTTGGGCGCGCTGGAGGTTTCGGGATACGTGTCATTTCACCGTTGTTCAAAATAGTCATGTCGAAGTCATCGCAAAGGTTATAGATTAAAGAGGAGCGGTTATCATTGTAGGGGGAACCCCAAGCCACACCATGAGAGTTGAAGTCTCCCAAAATCAAACGTGGCGAGGGAAGAAGTTCTATTAAATCAAAGAGCAGCCGTTGCCCAACCTGTGCTCTGGGAGGAATATATATTGAGGCAATACAAAGCTCTTTACCTTGTATTGTCATTTGACATGCGACAACTTCGATGCCTGAAATCGAGGGGAGGTTAATACGATAGAAAGAATAGCACTTTTTAATCCCTAAAAGTACTCCTCCATATGGGGTGTCTCGATCAAGGCGAATAATATTAAAATCATGGAAGTTGAGATCAATATTTGAAGTAAGCCAAGTTTCACAAAGGGAAAATGCATCGCATTTGTTTTTATTTATCAAAACTTTAAACGAATCAATTTTTGGTAAAATACTTCTACAATTCCACTGTAAGACAGAGATAGAATCCTTCATATACGCAGTTGAATTAGGCATCGAAGGATACAATCGCTGCAAGGAGGGGCCATTGGGCAGTCAACTGCTTTAAAAATGATCTAACTGTTGGGAGGAATGCTGTAAGAAAAATTTTAATTGGATCGGGTACATTGAAATTTTCAAAAATCCAGTCCACAATGTCAGAAAATTTCACTAATCCAGAGTTTGTTTCATCAACTGGATGTGCAAAAGAAACAACTGGGGTTTTAGATGTTCCTGGCAGTGCTGGGAACTCCTTCTGGGACTTAAAATTTGCAAGCCCAGGAGGAGTTTGCTTCGGTTTTTCCGCAGCACTGTTTGGTTTGTTCGTACTTTTCATGACACTTTGGGAAACCTTAGGACCTTTACGGGGAAGTTTAGGAGAAGAAAGCAACAAATTAACACTGCAAGAATCTTCCGCATGAGTCTCCCCACACTTGCTACATCGTGCCTTATTGCAGCAGTAGGCGGCTGTGTGGCCTAACTGCTTGCAATTGGTGCAATTCATAACACGGGGTACATACAATCGCACAGGCAGACGAACCCGGTCGATCGAGACGTGGCTAGGGAGTGCAGATCCGGCAAACGTAACGCGAAACGAGTCTGACGGAGTGTAAACTTTTTTACCGCCGACGAGAGACATGGACCGCAATTGCTTACAATCCAAAATCTTCGCCTGTGTTTCGGTATTTTTGAAGCAACCGGTTGCGCTTTTTAGGATACACTCGACAGACAGACTCGAATCGGTTATGACACCGTCGATCTCCACGTCTCGTGCGGGTATGTAAACGCGATACTCGCGTGTGAAGAGCTCAGAGCAAGCGATAGCATTGGCCTGTGCCAGATCACTGACCACGACACGGTGCTTGTTAGGTCGGACCTTGGAAATTTCGGTCACGGCCTTGTACCCCTTCGTCAGGTCTTTAGAAATTTGCAGTATGTTTAATCGCTTTGAATTCACTCCTGCCTTTGGACGAAAATAAACAGTATAGCTGCCCTGTTGAGATCCGTCCGGGTAAAGCCTAGGGCGAGGGGGGACCGAAGAATGAACAGGGGAGGGGGTAACAGAAGGGTCAGGGTCAGGGGGGTTCGGGGATGGTGGCACGGGAGGCGAGGGATCTATATCCATCGCGCTAAATGTAGCGCACTAGCGCCGACAAGAACACGTACCCATTTACTTCTTCCTTCCAGCAGTGGTTGTCCGATCGTTCGAAGCTGCACCCAAAGTAGCCAGCAGCACCAGTACAGCAGCACCAATACAGCCACCAGCAGTGAGCCGGGTGTGAGAACACTCAGCACAGCGACGCGACTCGACTGTAAACTGATGGCCTTAAATTAGAAAGATCTATTCACTGTGCACAGATCAAAACTGCAGCTGGTATTTTGCACCAATACAGCCAAAGTTGCGAGCCGGGTACAGAACGTAGCGACGCAACTCACAATCTAGTTGGCCTTTAGCGCGAATAATACACTCTTTTGTTTGGCTATTCGTACACACGGACCGGATTGTAATAGAACGACCACTTTGCACGTCCGTTTCTGTCGAGTGTTCGACGCGGAATGGTCATTCCCTTTTGTTCCGGTTCGTTTTGAATTCTTGATTCTTCGTAGTATGTTTATTTTAGTATGCTGCCTTACTAGGGCTGCGATGCCTAGTCTCGTGACGGGGCTGCCGCCTTAAGTGTAGCTGGCGAGACACCCCATTTCATAGTTCAGCCGTTCGGTTCAGATCAGTCGCTGTTTAAGCCGCCCCTAGCCTGTGGGGTTCAGACAAGCTGCTCTCTAAGGAGAACAACTACCCCTTTCCTGTCAGCATACGACCAAGTTCCCACCGGTCAGGCATGTCTAAACCTACCACACCACCCGCGTGTGTGTTTCAAGCGATGCCACGGAGGGTATTCAGATTGCCCTTCAGTGCGTATACAAAACGAAAAACCCGCAGTGTTCTAGATAAAACAGCCCTTTAAAAGATTCGGCAAACACAAACCCGAGTGTTCTGAACTTCGTGAGCCCTCGAGAGCTCGCATGCCTACACGTGTTTTCTCAAACGCTTCATTTTTTTTCAAAAGTACATATGAAAAAAATATTACAGGTGGTTGTAAGCGATGGCTAACATCCAACTATTCATTATTGTTCCATTGCCAATCTCTTCGTGGCGACTAATGCTTGTGTGTTCCCCGAAACTGCAAGCCCTCGGTTGCCTCATGTGCCGAAGTTAAAAATCCTCGGTTGGCGTGTTTACGAATGGCTCTCCAGTGTTTTGTCTTGAGCTCGCGACGAAGGGTAATACGAAATGCCCTGCGAGGTGTGTTTATTAGCAGATGGGCCACATGCGCATTGGAGTGCTGTGGTTTCCCCATGCCTGCCACCGGTTCACCGGTTTTCCCTTGGTTGCTCGTATCCCAGTCGGTAACACGTGGTGGTAGGAATAGGGCAACCACACTGGGGTCTATTTTATTCCAGCTAGTACGGGTATGCTGTTGAAAAGCACTGCCCAGCGGTTTACCAAACCTGGCTCTCCTCAATATCAAATCAGTGTTGCTGAAAGAGGTTGGCGTTGACGCTGTGTACAAGATATTCAGTACATCTTCGGAGATTCTATCCCGAAGTGATTTTTTCTGCTGTTGCTACAATATTTTAAGCGTTATTCAATAAGCATATTAAAACTCCTTTTTCTGTTTTTTTAAATTACATACCTGAAAACTAGCCCCCCCTAGAAATTTTCCTTAGTTGCGCCCATGGCTATACCATAATTTAACTATGTTTTTCATTGTAGATACATCAATTTTACATTAAATATCATTGTCCAGAACAATAAAAAACATCGTTTTTGCCATTTTTACCATGAAAAAGAGGGGTCGTTATGTATGTTTTGTATTTTTTCAGGCATTTTTCCCATACATTTAGAAGTAACTGACAATGTTTTTCATGGTAAAATTATTGTCGGTGGTAGAATCAACAACAAAAACCTAAATTAATCCACCTAGCGGTCAGACTCAGCCTTTCTCATTCAAACTTATTATTTGTAAAAATAGATTTACATGAATGCTTAAATCCAAAAAGGTATATTCACTCTTTGGGTTCTAAAATATTGACGTTGTAATTAAAGTATAAAATATGAAATTTGACGTAATGTTAGTGCTTCAGAATAAGCGAAATATAAGAAATGACTCTCAATTTCGAACAATTTAATCACGAGCGATACCGGGAACGTTCAAATAGTACGATACCACATTTAAATCATGTTGAGGCCATATATATTGATCAAAGCAGCTATAGTGTTGAATAGTCTTTAAATTTCTTTTCTTTACAAAACTTTTGAACAGTATATCAAATTTTTATGAAGTTTGTTATTTGTAAGTTTGAGAGATGACTCGTTTGTATGACACTAGTTATGTTCAAATAAGTCGTGTAATACTTGAGATATAAGACTTTCGTTGTTTTACAAATTAAAACATAACGGTTGCTTAAGTTTGATAACAATCAAATGAAAAGGGAACGTATGGGGGAGCCAAACTTTGAAACCAAGTGTTCAATCATAATTCATCAGTTAACCCTTAACTATCCCGTTCATTCGATATCAATATTGTTCAAATCTGTTGATTTGATGATGTTTAAGTGATTATGTAATGAAGTTTAGTGATTTTCACATTTCGATACATTACAGACGAAGTTACATTCCGATTACAGCAAAATTCAATAGGGTGTTATGAGGCGGCTAGACCTTTCAATTGATACTAATTCTGTGGAAATCGGTTCAACCACCTCTGAGAAAAGTGAATGAGCCCAAGTAGTCATCAGAATATGTTTCTTTTCATAGCTGGATTTCACATTTTAAAACATAACAGGAAAAGTAATAACCCGTTCGCAAAAAAATCATTAGGGTCTTATGGGGCAACAAGACTTTCCATATGACACTGATTTTATGAAAATCGGTCCAGCCATCTCTGAGAAACATGAGTGAGATTAAACAGTCTCCAGACGTGTTTCTTTCTGTAACTTCTGAACCATATGTTCAATCTTCATAAAATTTAAAAGTTGAGGGTTTTTAGGTAGACCGTTCATTTTAAACCAATTTTGTTCAAATCGGTTGTGTAGTTTCTGAGATATTGATGTTTCGTGATTTTTACACTTTGATACATAACCTCTAAACTAGAAATCAGATTACAATAAAATTCAATAGGGTCTTATAGGGCAACTAGACCCTTCATTTGCAATTGATTTCATTGAAATCGATTCAGCCATGTCTGAGAAAATCGAGTGAGATTGGGAGAGCGTTACACACACACACATGCAGAAAATGCTCAGCTCGTCGAACTGAGTCGAGTGGTATACGACATTCGGCCCTTTTGAGCACTTTTATACCTTTTGTTTTTGCAGTGATTGCTATACCTTTCTAGGAGAAAGGCAAAAAGTGAAATGATAGAAATGACTTTTGATTTCAACTTCAATCCCGAGCAAGGCCGAAAACATTGAAATAGTACAATATCAAATTTAAATGATGTTGAGGCCACATATTTTGATCGTAGCTATAGTTTTAAACAGTCTGCGGGTTTCGTTTCTTTCTATAACTTTCAAACCACATGTTTAAACATTATGAAATTCATTTTTTAAGGGTTTGAAAGCCCATTAATTTGAATTCAACTATGTTCATAGCTTCTGAGATATAAGAGCTTTTTTCACATTCTGACGCAGCGCCAAAGCAAAAAGTTTGATTACAATGAGCGGCAAATAGACCCTAACCGGCAAATAGACCCTTCATTTGACACCAAGATGAAAGAATCGGTCAGACCATCTCTGAGAAAAGTGAGTGCGAAAAAAGGTGCACATACACACGTACACACCCACACACAAACATACACACCTATACAATCATATATGCAGAAAATGCTCGATTCGTCGAACTTAGTTGAGTAGTATATGACATTCGGCCATTTCAATCATTTTTCAACCTTTTAATTAGCCAGTGATCGTTAGAAGAAAGTCAATATGTTTACTTTCATTATGTGATTTCACATTTTTATGAACAACGGACACAGTTACAATCCGATTGCAATGAAATTCAATAACAACCTATGGGGCAACTAGACCTTTCATTTGACACTAATTTTGTGAAATTCGGTACAGCCATCACTGAGAAAAATGAGTGAGTTTAAACAACC
Source organism: Wyeomyia smithii (assembly GCF_029784165.1). Classification (NCBI taxonomy): domain Eukaryota; kingdom Metazoa; phylum Arthropoda; class Insecta; order Diptera; family Culicidae; genus Wyeomyia; species Wyeomyia smithii. The sequence goes on from NC_073695.1 coordinate 151,970,740, forward strand.
TCAGGATAACTTTTCTTTACATAACTTATGAACCATATGCTCAATCATAACGAAATTCAAAAGTTAAGGGTTCTGGGGACAGCCCAATCATTTAAAACCGTTTTTATTGAAATCGGTAGTGTGGTTTCTGAGATATTGATGTTTCGTGATTTTTACATTTTGATACATAACCTCTAAACTAAAAATCCGATTACAATGAAATTCAAAAGCAACCTATGGCGCAACTAGACCTTCCATTTGTAATTAATTTTATGAAAATCGGTCTAGCCATCTCTGAGAAAAGTGAGTGAGAAAAAAAAGTTGCACATACACACACACACACACACATACACACATACATACATACATACAGAAAATGCTCAGTTCGTCGAAAGAAGTCGAGTGGTATTTGACATTCGGCCATTGGGACCACTTTTATACCTTCGGTTTGTCCAGTGATTGCTATACCTTTCTAGGAGAAAGGCAAAACGTTGTTAAAACATGGTAATGACAACAATCGTTTACAAGCTTACAGTAAAAATACCGTGTTTTTTTATTGTAACCATAAAAAAACGGTATTTTCACTGTAAGCTTGTAAACGATTGTTGTCATTACCATGTTTTAACAACATTTTTTGTTGTTGAATCCGACAACAATTTTACCATGAAAAACATTGTCAGTTACTTCTAAATGTATGGAAAAAATGCCTGAAAAAATGCTGTTAAGATACATAACGACCCCTCTCTTTCATGGTAAAAATGGCAAAAACGATGTTTTTTATTGTTCTGGACAATGATATTTAATGTAAAATTGATGTATCTACAATGAAATAACATAGTTAAATTATGGTATAGCTATGTACAATTACAGCAATTTTTAAGGTTTTTTTAAAGTTTTTCTAATTTTTTTTTTTGGAATAGTATAATGAGTCTTTTTTAATAAATATTGTTAAGTTATTGATTTGACGATGTCACGTAAAGCTCTTAGAAAAAAATGAACACTAGAATTACATAACTATATTTCTAATGTTAGCAACAGTTTTTTAGTTGTAGTCTCCTATGATTGACGTAAATAAACTAAACAATTACATCCAGTGTCGCTCGACAAGGGTGTAAAAACTTACACCCCAGACTCTTTTCGCGTGATTTTCGCCGGGTCTGCTCTGCCGAGCTATGTGCTCGTGGACAAGGTGCGTCTACCCGTGCGCTTGTTTGTACCGCAGGTAATGAATTGCCTAAAGTGCAAACAGTTGGGCCATTCGGCCTCCCACTGTGGCAAAAAAGCACGTTATGGCAAGTGCGGAGAGCAACATGCGGATGACGCCTGTTATAAGGGTGCTGAAAAGTGCCTTTATTGTGGGCAGACTTCGCCTGAGCTGTCTGCATGTCCCGCGTTCAAACAGCGCCAAGAGAAGATCAAGCGGTCTCTGAAAGAGTTCTCTAAGCGCACTTTCACAGAAATGCTCAAACAGGCCGCTGCCACCAAACTGGTTTCCCCGAATCTTTTTGAGGTCTTGTTATCCGATGAGTCTGATTCTGAGGATTCAGTTGGGGAACCTTCTTTTCTTGAATCCGGGAAATCTAGGAAGAGAAAAAACCTTTCTTCCCCTAGGCATCCTAGGAAAACTGAGAAGGGTTCCATCTGAAGTGGCTGATACTAAGAAACATAAAAGTGCTGTAGAAAATCCGAAGCAAACTCCCCCGGGATTGGCAAAATTGAATTCAAGTAAGGAGTTTCCGGCACTTCCAGGAACATCAAAAAACCCAACTGTTCCTTCTTTTTCGTCCAAGATTCAGCCAGAATCTGGACTGCTGAAGTTTTCAGATATTGTGGACTGGATTTTTGAATCGGCTGAGATGAAGGATTCTATCTCTATTTTACGGTGGTATTGTAGAAGTATCATCCCCAAAATTGATTCATTTAAAGTTTTGATTAATAAGCATAAATGCGATGCATTTTCCCTCTGTGAAACTTGGCTCACTTCAAATGTAGATCTTAACTTTCATGATTTAAATATAATTCGCCTTGACCAAAACATCCCTTACGAAGGAGAACTTCTAGGGATTAAGAAGTGCTATTCTTTCTATCGTTTTAATCTCCCTTCGGTCCCAGGCGTCGAAGCTGCCGCATGTCAAATGACAATACAAGGTAAATGGCTTTGTATTGCCTCAATATATATTCGTCCCAAAGCACAGGTTGGGCAACGGCTGTCCTTTGATTTAATAGAACATCTTGCCTCCCCAGGTTTGATTTTGGGAGACTTTAACTCTCACGACGTGACTTGGGGTTCCCCTTCTAATTATAACCGTTTCTCTTTGATCTATAACCTCTGCGACGACTTCGACATGACAATATTAAACAACGGGGATATGACACGCGTTCCGAAACCTCCAGCGCGCTCCAGTGCTTTAGATTTATCTTTATATTCAACATCGCTACGGTTGGATTGCATATGGAAGGTAGTCCTTGATCCCCACGCTAGCGATCATTTGCCTATCCAAATTTCAATTGATAATGGTTCAACTCGCACGCGAGTCGATTCAACATCACCCACCACTTGAAGAATACAACCACCTCGCGGGCTTGGTTCTCGGCGTCGCGTTGCAAGCCCAAACGAAGAAATATCCCGGCGGGACGATCAAAGAACGGCCTCCCACTGCGAGGTGGGACAAAGAGTGCTCCGATGTCTACAAGGAAAAATCCGACGCGTTTAAGGCCTTCATTTGGGAGAAAGGTAAACCAGACGACTTAAGCGGTATTTGGAGCTTGAGACCAAGCTTAAAAGCTTGGTCCAAGCAAAGAAACGCGGATATTGACGTCGGTTCGTAAACGAAACGTCGAAGGAGACATCGATGAGCACTCTTTGGAACACAGCCCGAAGAATGCGAAATCGTTTGACGGTCAACGAAAGCGAGGAGTCTTCAAGTCGGTGGGTATTTGATTTTGCCAGGAAAGTATGTCCGGACTCTGTTCCTGCGCAAAACTTTGTTCGCGATACGTTTCCCGGCCACGACGCGATAGAATTACCTTTTACGATGGCAGAATTTTCAGTTGCCCTCCTGTCCTGTAACAATAACACGCCTGGGTTAGATAGAATCAAATTCAACTTGTTAAAGAATCCACCCGGCAATGCCAAGAGGCGCTTGTTGAACTTGTTCAATAAGTTCCTGGAGCAAAATATTGTACCGCAGGATTGGAGGCAAGTGAAGGTGATCGCCATCCAAAAACCGGGAAATGCAGCTTCTGATCACAACTCTTATAGGTCGATTGCAATGCTATCCTGTATCCGGAAATTGATGGAGGAAATAATACTCCGTCGTTTAGACCATTGGGTCGAATCAAACGGACTACTATCAGATACTCAATTTGGCTTCCGCCGTGCCAAAGGAACGAATGATTGTTTTGCGTTGCTTTCTACAGATATTCAGCTAGCCTATGCTCGCAAAGAACAAATGGCATCTGTGTTCTTGGACATTAAGGGGGCTTTTGATTCCGTTTCTATTGACATTCTTTCGGGCAAACTTCACCAACAAGGATTTTCACCAATTTTAAACAATTTTTTGTTTGAAAACATATGCATTTTACGCATGGTGGTTTGGCAACATTTCGTATTAGCTACATTGGTCTTCCCCAGGGCTCATGCTTAAGCCTTTATAATTTTTATGTGAGTCATTGACGCATGTCTGGCAAATTTATGTACGATAAGACAACTTGCAGACAACAGCGGGGTCTCTGTTACAGGAGCCAAAGCTGCCGATTTGCAAGGACCATTGCAAGATACCTTGGACAATTTGTCTGCTTGGGCTTTACAGCTTGGTATCGAATTCTCTCCGGAGAAGACTGAGATAGTAGTTTTTTCTAGGAAGCGCGAGCCTGCTCAGCTCCACTTACAAATGATGGGTGAAACGATCTCTCAGGTTTTGGTATATAAATATATTGGTGTCTGGTTCGATTCGAAAGGCACCTGGGGATGTCGCGTTCGGTATTTGATGAAAAAATGTCAACAGTGTGTAAATTTTCTCCGGACAATTACCGGATCATGGTGGGGCGCCCACCCAGGATACCTTATAAGGCTTTACCAAACAACGATATTGTCGGTGCTTGAGTACGGGTGTTTCTGCTTCAGCTCCGCTGCAAAAATCCATTTGATCAAGCTGGAACTATTGCAGTATCGTTGTTTGCGTATTGCCTTAGGTTGCATGCGTTCGACCGATACGATGAGTTTGGAAGTTTTCGCGGGCGTTCTCCCATTAAAAGACCGCTTTTGGAATCTGACTACTCGTATTCTCATCAAATGTGAGGTTTTGAACCCCTTGGTAAATTCCCCCCGAAATATTCCGATATGCTAGTGGAACTTAATTCTCAAACCCGTTTCATGACTGTGAATTTCAATCACATGTCTCAAAGTATAAATCCTTCCTCATACACCTCCAATCGAGTCAACTTGTTAGATACTTCTATTCCTTCTGTGTTTTTCGATACATCCATGATGGAAGAAACTCGTGGAAGCAAGGATCATTTACGCGTGTAGCAGATCCCTAAAATATTTTATAACAAATTTAAAATCATCAACTGCGGCAATGCGTTTTATACTGATGGATCACTTCTCAACGGGTCAACTGGCTTCGGTAACTTCAACAACAATTTTACAGCATCCTACAAGCTCGATAATCCTGCTTCTGTTTACGTCGCAGAATTGGTTGCAATTCAGTATACCTTAGAGATTATTGAAAAAATGCCCACTTTGGCTAAGGTGCGCGCAACAAACGGTAATATTTACAATAGACCAATTGCCTACAATGAATTTTAGAAATTTTCACGACAGAATACACTTATCAACTGGCAGGCCTCGTGGGATAAGAGAGAACTGGGGATGTGGCTACACAGCATCATCCCCAAGGTTTCCACCAAACCTTGGTTTCGGGGGTTGGATGTAGGACGAGATTTCATTCGCATGATGTCTTGAATTATGTCCAACCACTACGGGTTGGATGCACATCTCCTGCGTATTGGGCTGGCGAGCAGTAATTATTGCGTTTGTTGATCGGGGTAACAAGACATTGAAAACGTGGTTTGGGTATGTGCTGAATTCCGCGGCGCCAGATCTCTACTTTTGGATATCCTCAGGGCCCGAGGAATACAGCCCAATGTGCCAGTTCGTGATATCCTCGCTCAGCGAAACTTACCATACATGCTTCTTGTTTATAGCTATTTGAAGAGCATCAAGGTGCCCATTTAACAGCGAAATGAAACTCGGATAAAAAAAAACCATGTTAGTTTTAGTAATAGATTTAGTTTCAGCTCGTAGTCGGCAGCGAGGATAAAAAATTTGCCTTTAGGCAAATTAGATTTAATTGGCTCCGTAAAACATTAATTTGTATTGTGCCGTGTCAAATAAATGTTGTGTGAACAAAAAAAAAACAAAAGATTTTTAGACACAAACACCTTAAGTCCCGTTGCCGCAAAACAATAGCGCATTGACCGGTTGCCAGCTATAAGGTTGTTTTTGATTATTTCTGTGACCGTTCCCGCACTATCAAAGCAAAAAGGGGTGCAATATGTAATGTAATTATATTGTAACGTGTCTATTGGCCCTTACGACTCTGTTGGTATTGGTTTGGTTTTTACTTGCGAAAGTGAAGGAGGGAAATGTTTTTGCTTTTGTTTTCACACATAAATTGACAATTACATATGAGAATTCGCGTAGGTGCAAGCAGCTTTAAAAATCTCTTTTACTTGTGTCAGGGCCAAATAGCAATGGGCAAGATCGATCCAATTTTTGCAAAATCGATCTTTTCTAGTCGATTCATCGATTTTTTGAATCGATTTTCCTGCGCGCGATTTTCTGCTGAATCGATCCTTTGGATGGCAAGATCGTTTTTTTCCGCCTGAAAAATAAATGTGTGCAAAACGGATTGAAAACAATAGTGATTGCATTTATTGTTGCTAACGTAATCTGCGGCCGAATTCCGAGAACACTTTTCTTTGAAGAGAAGAAAATTTCTTTATTGATAGTATACGAAATTTTTCTCTCTCCGAAGAAGTGTGTGCTCGGAATTCGGACACTGATCTGAAAAATGTGTCAATTTTTTACCGGGATGTCCATAGTTGAAGAATGGGCTAATATTAAATAGACATGAAACCGAGAAAAACGCATTTCAAATGTTTTTGTTGGCTCAAACAATTGTCTACGTCCATGACAACTTTTTTCATGAGTATGTCACCACCCCCATATTCAGCATATCCAGCTTTTCACGAACGGTAATGGCGTATAGTGCACGCAGCCCATATTGACGTTTTCTGTAGGTCAAGGAAGCTGGATAACCTTGTCGCCGAGTTGAAAAAGAACAATCCGCAACCAAATTAAGTCCCTCCAGTATTTTTAACGCAGTAACCATTTTTTGCCTTTGTAAACGCGACATCAATAGACAAACCCGTATGAAATTTGGCTAATACGCTTGCGTTGTGAAATATATCAAGGATTAGGGGTGGGTGAAACGGCTCTTTTGCAAGAGCGGCTCTAAACCGACTCATGGTTCACAATGATTCACGAGCGTTGACAGTTCGTGTTGTCTCAGTAAACTTCGGGTTCGCGCGAACCAAACAGTTCTGGTGCGCCCAAAGACCCGTGGTTCTTTTTCGTGAGCCATTCGTTCTTTCGCTCTTTCCTAAGAACCGGTTCATATGAACGGCTCGTGAGCCGTTCGCCCATACCTAGCGAGGATGAAAAGAACGACGAGACAAGACCTCGAACTGAAAATAAATTACCAGACCACAAGACCGTCTCGAAAGTTTGACATATATTGTATACAATCATTACTATCTGATTGGTGTACATTGGGTGGCAATGGAAATTGACTTTGAAAGTTTTATTTAGAAGTAGTGTTCAAAATATCGCCTTCACGAACAGTTAGCAAAATTTCGATTTTTTGGATAACACCCGACCTCGACGTTTTATTCATTTCTAATAACCAGTTCACATGATGTAATATTGCCCATCTTGATTTTAAATCCCATACTCCAATTTTTCCGTGAAAACTAGATGTATGTATGTATCAAGATCACGATATCACGGGATATCTGCTATAGTGTGAACAAGGCATAAGACATTTGGCACAAAAAAAAACTATTACAAACTGTGCTTTTCTTCATAAGTCGAGAAAGTGAAATTTAGACCAAATACTCCTGAATTCCGATTTAGCTGAAATTTTGCATTGCATTGGATATTGAATTCACCATTTTGGATATTAGCCAACATTATTTCATATTTGCTACCTCTGCAAGTAAACTTTTTGAAAATTGGCTTCCGTAGGGACGTTGTTTACTATCGTTGTGGGTGTCTACTATCAAGCACCAATTTTTTGATTTAGGTAGAAAAGGCATATGCGCTTATTTTTCAACTTTGAGTAGCGGGGTATTCGTTAACTCAAATATTGCAAAAGTTGAATTGAATGGTCGTGTATATGCCGTGCTTTATTCTGTTCTGCATGGTGTCGCACTCGCCATTTTGTTTATTTGAGTTTGTTCTGCGGATGTTCCGATTTTTTTTTATGAATTGGGTTGATCAGCTATATCAGTTTTTCATATCATCTGAATGATCTGAATTTTCCAAGTAAAACGTGATTTAAAAAAAATTCTATCATTGTCCTTCGCTTTTTAAATCACGATTTAAAACTTCCTGAAATCTGCCCGAAACCGCTACAATGACAGTTCGCCCATCTACCAACTGTCATTGTAACGATTTAGAGCGAATTTTTATTTTTCATTTAAAAACCGAACGCGACACCGCGCTAATTCAAAACAATTTTCGCGAATTTCCGAATTAACGTGGGTTTGGAACCAGAAACGTTTTTGAATGAGTTCTTTTTTTTACGCGGATTTTCGAATTACCGCGGTTTTTATGCGTTTTTTTACGAGGTACGTATCCCCCGCGTAAAAAAAACTGACTGTATACAGGTTTGGATTGCTCTTAGTGCATCCGAAACAATAGACCATTTCACGAATTGACAGGTGTCACGGATCCTGCTGATGTTCTTGATGCTTTCACGTGCATTATGTCAGCAGTTCCAAACTTTCTGTCAAAATTTCGTTCATGAATCAAGTTCCCAAACGTCTCGTGAAATGGTCTATGGGATGAGCGACAACGAAAACTTTTAGTAGAAAAAAAACGCTAAGAGTACACACGGTTAAAGAAGATGGCAATAAACTAAAAAAGCCGTATCGTTAGTAGATGTTGCGTACGAAAACTCGATGAACATGATTAATAAACCAGAAAACGCAAACAAAACAAAATCTCCATAAATATAACCAAAAATAGTCGTAAAAAGATTATACCCAAGTAACAATTTTTGTTGCCTAAACATTTACTCGATCACTTTTATTAGGCTACAGTTGAACAATAACCGAAATGGAAAATAAAAAACTACTGTTAAATGGTTGTTCAGTTGAATTTGGAGAAATTATCCGACACACAGTTGTTTAGGAACGGCGAAGAGGGTTTTGAGCAACAACAGCAGAATATTGTATTCAACAATATAAAAATATTCTGATGTTGTTGTTTAAAACCCTCATCGCCGTTTCTGGACAACTGTGTGCCGGAAAATTTCAACTATTGAACAGAAATTTTCTATTTTCCATTTCGGTTGTTGTTCGACTGTTTTGTTGTTCGACTGTTGTCTGATCAAAGTTATTCAATAATTATAAAATGCTGTTCCAATTTTCATAGAATTCCTCAGTTTCCGAGAATAAAAAAAATCTTTCGGGGCATCACTGACGTTGACGTTGCTAAATCTTTTAGTGGTTTAAAAAAATGTTTATACTGCAATAAATCAACTATACGACGCATCCAGAAGAATGTTTTATTGAACCGGTGATCTAGCGTTCGCGTCTATAAGAGCTAATGAATTGCTCTTTGAAAGACTTCAAACGCATGTATGCAGCATTTGAACAACATGTGCAGAATAGTTGCGGAGTTGCCGTTTGAAACGTTCAAATAGCTTTTATCGAGATGTGATAAGTGGAGACCTTTAAAGCGCTTCAACGCAGCACATATTTATTTGTGCTGCTGGTATTCACTTGCAAACGTTTGAACAACTTCTGTTAAGCTAGAGTTTCACTGTTGAATAAGTACATGAACAAAGATTGCTGCAATGTTTGTTCAACAAATAGTTCAACGTGTTGTTTATTCAGCATCGATTGCTTCAACACTGCTTTTGGCCACATTTGCTCTCATAACAGCTTCCAAATTGTTTCTTGCGTACCGAACAAAAATCGATTTTTTGTAAAATCGATTTTTCAGGCTCGATTTTGTTATGAATCGATTTTATTGATTTTGATTAATCGATGCAGGAGAATCGATTTTTGTTCAAAGATCGCCCATTGCTAGGGCCAAATAAGAAAATTTTTCAATTATTTTACAACTTGGCAGTGAAACTACGGTGGGCAGTCTTACCCTGTTTACCTCTATACCACGATAAAAAAAAACATCGAGTCATATATTTAAACATTTTTATTTCATCTCATTTTCGTGTGTATGTGTTAGTGTTAGTGTTAGTGTTAGTGGTCCCCGTGGTTCTGTGGTTAGCGATGTCGGTCGGCTAGCTCTCCCACACGGTTGTGATATCGGGTTCGATTCCCGATCAGGTCGAGGATCTTTTCGAGCTGGAAATTTTCTCAACTCAGCACTGGGGCACGGTGTATCGTTGTACTTATCCTACAACATGCAAAATGTGCCGAAAACAATATCGATAACGAATTCTCTTAACTAATCTAGTTGATCGAGACCGCATTAGCCACCCAGGCTAGCGTGCGATATTGTTGTTGTTGTTGTGTTAGTGTGTGATCATATGTGTGGGAATGTTATGTTTAAAATGTTTGGTATAGTTGTGCATTTGGCTACCAGATATTCGTTATTTAGAGTGAAAAATAAATCCAGCAGAAATTATCAAGGTGCTTTTTTTTCTATAAATTGAAGTCTACATGTAAATCTTTTAAACAAATAATAAGTTCGAATGAGAAAAGCTGGGTCTCACCGCTTTTTTTGAGTAATATTCAAACAAATACTTTAACAAGTTAAATATTGTGAAAAAATGTTTTTCATGGCCTGAAAAAAGTCTTTTCAGATTTCAGTTTTTTTTTGTAAATATAATATATTACAGTAATTTAATCTAGTCTACAAAGTATTTTGCCTACATTAACCCGTTAAGTATTTTTAAATCATGAAAAACTTCGTGAGCGGGAGAGGGTTAAGCATAAATCTTTATGTACACTAGAATTGTCGCGCAACAATATATGCCACTCAGCATCCTTGAGTTAGAGTTCCTGTAAATATATATATATATATATATATATATATATATATATATATATATATATATATATATATATATATATATATATATATATATATATATATATATATATATATATATATATATATATATATATATATATATATATATATATATATATATATATATATATATATATATATATATATATATATATATATATATATATATATATATATATATATATATATATATATATATATATATATATATATATATATATATATATATATATATATATATATATATATATATATATATATATATATAGAGTGGCGACACTGTCAAAATTGGAATGAAAATTATCTGTCAGTGTCATTCCAATTGAGCAAACAACCTATTAAACTCGTGTGGGGAAAAGAGAAAGGATGTTCAGTGTTACCAGCGTTACTTTTGATGACACGGCGCCACTCTAGTTATATTTATAGGCACTCTATCTACCTGGAGTGTGTGATACATTTTTCATCGTTCAGCTTCTTTGCCGCTGGGATGTCACGTAGCATCTTTGTGTTACTCTGCCTAACCCTTTGCTGCAGCAGTAAAAAACAGACAACTCCTCTTAAGACAATTATTAAACAACGAATGGGTGGGTAACAATCAACCACGCCATCGAACAAGCGCAACAACGATGGTATTCGTTTCGACCAGACAACGCGTGGTTGCAAACTGATTCTGTTTGTAGCGAGTATTTAGTACTCATTTGCGCCTCGTACGGTGAACAACTCAATCGTGTGCGGTCGTTTGTACAATATCTAAATTGAAGAGTCGGGCCTGATCAGTTTAGCACAGGGATATTAAATGTTGCTTAAGAGGTTAAAGGATTTTGACCGACGGAGAACGTAAAGTGGCGTCTCGTTTTTTGTTATTATGTGGAATAGTTCGCGGCTACGATTATTATGTGCTTGAGCGTCATCACTCGTCTAAATTAGTAGCGTGCGGTATGAATTTCCAATAAATCGACAAAGTTATCAATCTCTTGATAACGTTTTTTTTAATTCGAGTTCAAGCTGGAAGGGTATACACGTGAGAACTAACCGGTTCGTTTTTGTTGTTTGATGTGTCTATTTCGTGTATTAGCCGGAACACAGCGATAAAAAAACATTGATGTTGTTTAAATAATAAAAAAAGAACAAAAGAAAAATTTAATTAATGGTTCTATGCGTGAAAAATCAACAAGAATAATGTTCACTAGAGAAAATTGGTTCATTGATAAAAAGCACTTACAGATGGTTTTTATAATCACAATCAGTTAGTTCAAAAGTTTCCTTGGTGGCCGGCTGAACGTAAACACAACGCGTGTTGCGATGATAATCCATAGTGTTTTGTTTTATGATAAGTAGTTACGTGTATATATGAAAACGGATAAACGAGTTCTTATAGATGGATTTATGCAACGTTAGATCCCTCTGGAAGTTAAAAGCAGTGTTTCACCATGTTCAAATAGTAATGACAGGCGGTGGTAACACGTTATAAAGTGTACAAGTGTATTTTCCAAATGCTTTAATGCGTATAGATGAAATCAAATAGAAAAGATTGTGACTTTGGCTTCGTATGCAATATACACATGTTACTGAAGTGGCAACTAAAAAAAATTTATATGTGTTTATTATCAACTTGTTTGAAAATAACTCCTGAAATCTGCATCGGTAGCTATCTGTTCAGCAGCATTAATGAATGTGACGTTTTTTAATAAAAAATAAGAAGGTACAATGAGGCCAAACAAATACGATGTAAGTATCGTGTATCCAAATCCAAATCATCACCGTTATTCTATTACATATTGATTGATATTCTGTGTTGCGACGTGTGAAAACTAAATCTAAATATACCTGAGATTGATATTTTATTCTCCATATCTTCAGTTATCGAATAAAACTGTTTCGATTGAATATTATTAACACGAGCTAAAACGCGCTCGAAACATCGGAAATTACAGCACCGACGGGAGTCTAAGCCTTAAGGTTAATTATATCGCGGGATAGAGTTTTTGTTCATAAAAATCATACAAGTTTTAATTTTCAACTATATAAACTGTTTCAAAATTATGTTTTAAGTAATCACCTTTTAATTTTAATGTTCAATTGATTGCATGTGAAAATATGAAATAATATAAACAATAATATGAAACACGTAATTTAGCCAACTGATAAACGGGAGAGATGAGAGAAAACATTTTGTTTACTCAATGACTGTGGCTTCAGTGAGTATACTGTCCTAATAATACATCATATCTTTCACGCATTCTTTATTTAGCCTTAGATTTATTATTAGTAAATTTGCACATAATCTTAACCTCATATTATTTATAATACCACACGGTGTATATACTGACGAACAATTAAGAATTTTGCAGAACTTTATAATTATTAAGTCGCACCGTGTTTAGCTCTGAGATTAAGATTGTATTTGTATGTATTTCATTTACAGTACATTTTCTTGTACCATACAGTGTTGTTTTCAAAGCAAAGGGAGAGAGCTACCCTTACTTCAGAGTTAGTCTGGAAAGAATATGATTATTGTCTGTAAAAGTAAATGTCTGCATCTTACGTCACACAGTATTACGTGTTTTAGAGACGTTTCAGTTTTGTTGATTTGTATGAAGCTCAGTATGTACGATGTCTATAAATGCTAATCTTGCATTCATTTGAATAAAAATTGGCTCCGTTTCTTTTAATTACTCACTCGATTTTTTAGGCTAAAATAATTCGAGAAAATTTCAAAGTAGAGAATTTCTGTTTTTAATCGATTTGAATAGTCGTTAAGGTAGCTGCGGGCAAAAATTTCATCATTTTGTATCCTTTTTATACAGAGATGACGACCATTCATGTGGCCCTAGACTTAAGAGGGACTACTCTGGAAGGTTGGAAAATAATGAATTTTTGTGATCTTTTTTCCGGATCTGGTGAAAGGTGAAGTATTCGGATATTTTGGCTATTGATTTGATTGATTATTGATTATTGGCTATTGATTTGATTGATTATTGGTTTGAAGTTGTATTTTGCAAGTCGTTGAATATATTTAAGTGAATATTACGCTATTGACAGCGTTTTTCACGAAGCCATGTTTTTTTCACTGGTGGTAAGTTTTCCTCAGCATCTACTGAATCGATTTGGCTGAATTTTTTTTAACGTGTAGAAAAGAATAATCTAACTTGTTACAAAGCCGTTTTTCAATATCTTAATTTTTCAACGTTTTATGAATTTTAAAATAGTGGTTTTACATGAAAAAAGTTGGTTTTAAACAGTCCTTTGGTTACCCAAGAAACATATTTCGGCTAAATAAGCGCTTTTTAACTAATCTTATTCAGCTGACGGCTGAACATAAATCGAATAATGTATTTCGAGGTGTTTAATCAGCTTTTAATCAGTCGGTTTTGGAGAACTAAATATGCTACTTGTTACAATCGGCTTCCCAAATAGCCGAACAAGGGCTTAATAAGAAATAACTCAGCCGTTTGGACAACTTTTATGCATGCTGATCGATTCTGTAGAAGCGATTATTCATTCTTTGTACAGCTTGTAGAAAAACTCTTTTACAGACAACAGTAGCTGGCTTATATTCTAAATAAGCACCTATATGACAATTCCATGGCAGAATTTACACATTCTGTTTTTCCGAAAAAAGGCTTTTTCAGTTTAATTACAGCTACGATAAAAATAATTCAATATATATATTTGTCTTAATTAGACAATTTTTTATTGTTTTGGCAATTCTTTCGATTTTTTGCACTTTCGTGTGTATTTTTCATCGTTAATTTTTATGTTATTGTTAGTGAAAATCTCGCGTAATTTTTCGAAAGGACCTATCTAACATCGAGGCACTCTCTTTGTTTACTTTCTCTTTGATCAATATCTATAATGCATTTTCATAACACTCATAACACTCATATTTATTTCATAACACTCAATACATAGTAAGCAAGACAGTATTACAATCTCTCGATTAATGGGAAGAAAGCTTGGAAAATATTTATAATGACGGCGTAATAAACGAAACAAAGTGAGAGAGGAGAGAATCTCTCATTGTTACTTAGGTCCTTTTGAAAAATTACGCGAGAAATCACCTTTTCAGTATCCAATTATTTTACTGCCAGTCTCGAATCACGAACTCATGCTCATGAGGCTGCTGGTAGAACGCGTTGCCGATTCGTCTACCTTGACATACATGCATACATATCTACAAATTGTAAAAATTTTAGAAATTATCACTAGTTTATCCACTTCGTAAACAGAAACAAACAGTGCAAACGAAAAATAATGATAGTTTCTGTAGCACGGCTAGCCGTACCCACTAACATTAAAATTCAACAGTGCCTTGTATAAAATCTATCAATTAGAGATTGCCGTCACTTTGACAAAACGTGTTCTATCATGTTCAAGGGATATGATGTAAATGCTGAAGCGCTTGTTTAGCTACAATTCAGTATATATACAGCTAATCTAAAACTGTTAATGAAATAAACTGGAAATAGGTGTACGGGTTAAATTGATACGTATGCATGTCAAGATAGACGAATAGGCAGCGCGTTCTACCAGCAACCTCATGTGCATGAGTTCGTGATTCGAGATTGGCAGTAAAATAATTAGACACTAAAAATGTAATTTTTAGTAACAATAATATAAAAATGAACGATTGAAAATACACACAAAATTGTAAAAAATCGAAAGATTTAGATGTGTTCGAATTGCCTAAATAATAAAACAATTGTCTCATTAAGACGAATATACATTTTGAATTACAGTAACTGTTCGCTAACTGGGTGCTGTTTAACTGGGCTGCTTTTTATATATTTATAGCCCAGTTAAAAAGCAGATGAACGTCAAAAATCAGCGTTTGGCATATTGCTGTCAAAACGAGATAGGGACACATAAATAGTGAATTGAGATTGATTTTTTCAGTTCAATGGATTTTGGTTGTCATCACACATGCGATCCATTAGATATTTATCTATTCGTTTCCAAGTCAAGTAAATGTTTTATGAAAAGAATATGTTCCCAGGCAACGGTTAGTGCATATAAAGCACACGCAAGGATAATAATTTATTTTTTCCCATTCTCTGTTCATCAGTCAGGATTCTTAGTGTATTTGTTTAAAACATTTTCAAATTTTCGCTGAGAGTTTTGCCTAGCGCCATTACATCGAAATCCCCCTCGATATTTGACGACATTTGAAATGTCAGCCCAGTTAGCGAGCGACATTCGTTAACTGAGCTAGGCCCTCAGCCAAGTTAGCGAACGAACAGTGTATATTTATTGTAGCTGTAATAAAGCTGAAAAAGTACTTTTTCAGGAAGACAGAATGCATTCGCTTCTCTGCTATCGTTGCTTAAGGAACTATTCGAAAATAGGTCCGTTATTTTTGCTCTCACGAACAAACAATACTGTTTGGTGTCCAGACTGTACGCGTCGCTTGTGTTTTTCGGCTTCGTTGCTGATAGACAATAGACACCCAGCAGCCAGAGCAAACCCCGCGCCGCCGGGCGCTGGTTAGACCTCGCGGCACAGAAGACTTTGTGCACTGTGTCCAGACTGTACGCGTGCTACTGATGTTTTCGGTACCGACACTGTGACAAGAAAGCAGTTCAGTAGTCGCTGCAAATTCCCCGCGCCGCCGGGCACCGGCTATCCGAGAGTGTACATTGTGTGCAGATGCTGCCGGAGAAAATCCCTCGCACCAGCAACCGCTGGTTAGCCCCTAGTGCTGGTTCAGCTGGAGGACACTGATTGCGATTCCTGCCAAGCCACCTACTGGATTAATTCAACTATCAGCCAGGAGAGCACGTAGGCAAAAATACAAAAGTCTCGTGAAGTATTCGCATTTGTTTTTTTTCCTTTATTATTTTTTTTAATACGGTTGTCTTTTTTCTTATTTAATACACCTTATTTTGAAAAATTGTTTTTACACTTTACAACAATTATTTGATTCCCCCCATATACGCATATTTATTGTTTGCGTGCGGTAGAGCAAAACGCTCCCGCAAAAAATGGACGACATGAAGGTGCAACTATTCCTGGATGTGGAAACAAATGGGGAAGAGATTAAGATCTCCCCCATCAATTCCCCTCTACCTTCTCGCTGCTTAGCCCCGTACCAAGGGTACCGGCAACACGGATGAAAGCTTACCCAGATGCTAGGACCTTTCGAAGCATAACTAGTTCATAATTTTTTTAGGCCCGTAAAGAAGCCTCTTAACATTATACAAATCGGCAAGGACCTGGCAAAACAGTTTTCGGACGTAACCGAAATTACAAATATTAGACCGAACAAACTGCGAGTTGTCGTGAGTAGCTTGATGCAAGCAAACGCAATTGCTAGCTACGAGCTCTTTACAAGAGAGTACCGGGTGTACATCCCTGCCAAGGACGTGGAGATCGACGGTGTGGTTACCGAAGGAAACCTCACGGTCGATGACATTTTACGTCACGGGGTTGGCTGTTTCAAGAACCTCCTGATTCAAAATGTGAAGATACTGGATGCCAAGCAATTGCATTCAATATTCATCGAAAAAGGGAAGAAGAAATACCTCCCTTCGGATTTCTTCCGGGTAACATTCGCCGGATCCGCACTGCCGAACTACATCTCTTTGGACAGGGTTCGTCTGCCTGTACGCCTGTTTGTACCGCGGATCATGCATTGCCATTACTGCAAGCAA
The DNA here is from genome assembly GCF_029784165.1 of Wyeomyia smithii. Classification (NCBI taxonomy): domain Eukaryota; kingdom Metazoa; phylum Arthropoda; class Insecta; order Diptera; family Culicidae; genus Wyeomyia; species Wyeomyia smithii. Next base: position 151,987,720 of record NC_073695.1, read on the forward strand.
TTAGGTCTTACAGCCACCTACTGCTGCAACAAGGCACGCTGCAGCAAGTGCGGAGGCAATCATGCTGAGACCGCTTGCAGTGAGGATACTGAAAAGTGTCTTTACTGCGAGGGAACTCGGCATGACCCTTTGGCGTGTCCCGCGTACAAACAGCGCGAGAAAACAATTAAGCGTTCCCTCAAGGAACGATCAAAGCGCTCTTTTGCAGAAATGCTTAAGAGGGCTGAGCCACCCTCGACAGGAAACATTTTTTCCTTTTTGCCAACCGATGAGGGTACATCAGACGATCCAAAAACATTCAACATACCAGATGCCCGACAAAATATTATCCGTGCCCTTCTTCCTACAGTGAAAACCTTTTTGAAGCAACTAGCAGCAACTTGGCCCCTCATTTCAGCTATCATATCTTTCGATGACTAATACGGCAGAAGAGGTTAGGAATTTTATCACTGTATTACAGTGGAATTGCAGAAGTATCATCCCCAAATTCGATCTATTTTCTCATTTGATAAATACATACAATTGTGACGCATTTGCGCACTGTGAAACTTTTCTCAATTCAAACGATCAACTCAATTTCCACTATTTGTGCCGTGTCAAATAAACGATAGGTGAAGAAAAAAAAACTCAATTTCCACGATTTTAACATAATTCGTCGAGATCGAGATTCGCACGATGGAGGGGTAATTTCAGGGATCAAAAGTCGTTGCCATTCAAACGAATATGAATGGAAAAGACCTATGCCTTGTTTCGTTAATCCGCGCGGATTGAACAGAGGCATCTCACTGATATATCAGTGTTGCTTCCCGCGCCTTTTTTGATATTGGGAGATTTTAATTCTCACTGTTCGCTATGGGGGTCGCAGTACGACGACAACCGATCTTCTTCAATCTGTAACCTAATCGACGACTTCAATATGAGACTTTTGAATACTGGAAAAGCGACACGTGTACCTAATCCTCCAGCACGTGAAAGCGTGCTTAACCTATCCCTTTGCTCGACATCACTAGCGTTAGATTGCCGGTGGAAAGTAATCAACGATTCCCACGGTAGTGATCACCTACCAATCGTTATCTCAATTGGTAATGGATCAACTCCAACGGATCCAATCAATATTGCGTATGACCTCACACGTAACAATGATTGGAAGTCTTATGAGACCATAATATCGCAAAGAATCGAGTCCCACGTGGAAATTCCTCCGGAGAAAGAATACGCGTTCCTTTCTGGCTTGATTATTGACGCCGCGACTCAAGCTCAGACGAAACCGATACCCGGGGTAACGATTAGACGGCGCCCTCCCTCCAAGTGGTGGGACAAATAGTGCTCAGACCTGTACGCGCGAAGGTCCTCGATGTATTTGGCCTTCCGAGAACAAGGCACTATCGATTTTGAATGTACGATGTACTGGATAAACAGATGAAGAGCTTGATAAAAGCAAAAAAAAACGCGGATGCTGGCGGCAGTTTGTAAACGCGTTGTCGAGAGAAACAGCGATGAGCACTCTTTGCGATACCACCAGACGCATGCGGAATCGTAACGTCTCGAATGAGTCCGAGGAGTAGTCAGATCGCTGGATACTCGATTTCGGCAAAAAGGTCTGTCCAGACTCTTTCTGCGACACGTTTTTAGTAGCTACGGAAGAGCCTCCATTTTCGATGTTGGAATTTTCAATGTAGGCTGACCAGACGTACCATTTTGAACGGGACAGTCCCGTTTTTTCGAATATTTTTAACCGTCCCGTCGTTTTGCCATTTTGTACCGTTTTTGGAACTTCATGAAAAATTGTTAAATAAAGCTTTGCATTGAATTTTCCAAAATGAAGCTTCCAAGCAGCCAGGATTGTTGAAATATTACTGAGAACACAAAATAATGCTGAGTACACTACTGATTATTGAGCATCGCAAAATCTTATTGTGAACTGACGAAAAAGTCGCGATTGAAGCTTGAGACCATGATGATTGTTAGTCAAAAACTCAACACCCATGTGACAAATTTCATGACGTTAAAATCACACTCTTTTACACTAAATTTCTTCAAACGCTAAGTGTCGTACAGGATCGGGTAGGTACATCAAAGCATTGAATTATTGTTTGCATGCTTTGGTTGGTAAAAATTTTCAATAATCAATCTTATCATGTGTCCCGTTTTTCTGAACCCATTTGTCCCGTTCTTATCCCGAGAAAATCTGGTCAGCCTATTTCAATTGCTCTCCTCTCGTGCAACAATAAAGCTCCAGGGTTGGATAGAATTAAATTCAACTTGTTGAAGAATTTACCCGACTCTGCAAAAAGACGCTTGTTGAACCTGTTAAACAAGTTTCTTGAGCTAAACATTGTTCCGCTCGACTGGAGGGAGGTAAAAGTCATTGCTATTCGAAAACCCGGAAAACCTGCATCTGATCACAATTCTTATAGCCCGATTGCTATGCTCTCTTGCCTCCGGAAATTAATGGAGAAAATGATCCTCTTACGGTTAGACAAATGGGTCGAAACAAATGGTTTACTTTCAGATACTCAATTTGGCTTCCGCCGGGGCAAAGGAACGAACGATTGCCTAGCGTTGCTTTCTACTGAAATTCAACTAGCCTTTGCTCGAAAAGAGCAAATGGCTTCTGCATTCTTTGACATTAAGGGGGTATTTGACTCTGTCTCTGTAGAAGTTTTAACCGAGAAACTTCATTCGCAGAGACTTTCACCAAATTTGAATAATTTTTTGCTCAATTTGTTGTCAGAAAAGCATATGTATTTCTCACATGGTGATTCGACAACTTCGCTAATTAGTTACATGGGTCTTTCCCAAGGCTTATGTTTAAGCCCTCTCTTATATAATTTTTACGTCAATGACATCGATGAATGTCTTGCAAATTTATGCACGCTAATGCAACTTGCAAACGCTAGCGTTGTATCCATTACTGGTAGCGAGGCTAGCGATCTGCAAGGACCATTGCAAGATACCTTAGACAATTTGTCTGAATGGGCTCTTAAGCTGGGTATCAAATTCTCTCCGGAGAAAACTGAGCTGGTCGTTTTTTCTAGGAAGCATGCCCCAGCTCAGCTGCAGCTCCTACTAACGGGTAAAACAATCACTCAGGTTTTAGTCGCTAAATATTCCGAGGTCTGGTTCGACTCTAAATGCACCTGGGCTTGTCATATGAGGTATCTGACACGAAAATGCCAACAGAGGAATAATTTTCTTCGTGCGATTACCGGAACCTGGTGGGGTGCCCACCCAGGAGACCTTCTAAGGGTATACCAAACAACGATACTGTCAGTTCTTGAATACGGTCGTTTCTGCTTTTGCTCCGCTGCGGAAACACACATTATAAAACTAGAAAGAATACAATATCGTTGTTTGCGTATTGCCTTGGGGTGCATGCAGTCGACCCATACAATGAGCCTTGAAGTGCTTGCGGGTATCGTTCCGTTGAAACATCGTTTTTGGAATCTCTCTTACCGGTTGCTAATTCGATGCACAGCCATGAACTCATTAGTAATAGAAAATTTCGAGAGGTTGGTCGAGCTTTAATCTCAATCCAATGCTTATGCTATATTCTTCGACACCACCATGAAAGAAGACATTACTGGTATCCCGGATCAATTGCGACCCCAAGAAATCCCCTAGATTTTTTCCAATAAGTTCAAACATGTTAGTTATGACCAGAGCCGGATTTACGATTGTGGGGGCCCGGGGCCCAGTTTACAGTGGGGGCCCCAGAATAAAACAAACCCGTTTTTTATCGTACGAGTTAAAAACACTTATTTCTCATTGGAAAGTTACCAAAAATTTTCTAGAATTTTTTCTTACGAGTTTTTTTTTGCAGAGAACTTATTGATTGAATAATCAACATTCAGCTCCTTCAGAATATTGTACTCTCAACTTGACAATGCTAAGTTTGACAGCCTTTCACTCTTCATAGTCGTACGCAACCTATTTTCAATCAGTTTCATCTTCGATAAAGACCTTTCTCCAGTTGCGTTCGAGATCATTAGGCTCAAATAAATAAATGTATGCAACTGCTCGAAATCCGGGATTTTTTTCTTGATATCTGAAAAATAAAAACCTACCGCAATTCGAAAAAAATGCGATCCGCGAGCAAAAATTTGCACACAATTTGAGAAAGACTGCGCAAATATAAGGCTACGCTGGCAATAATCTACAGAACCTAGGAAAAAACTAGGGGTAAGCGGGGTAAGACCGCCCCCTTAAGCAATTCTGTTTATAGAAAAAAAAAGTTGCGGCTGCAATTTCATTTTTTCTTCGCTAAGAGGTTCTTCTATTCAATACCCGCATTTAAAAAATAAGAACTGAAATATTTTTGTTTATTTTCCAGTTTTTTTTTTTCAATTTTTAAAAATTCATTGAAAATGTGCAGATCTTTTTCATGCGGGGTAAGCCCGCCCACCAGCGGGGTAAGATCGCCCACCATTTTTTGAGGATAAACAATATTTTTAGGGCCGAAACGGTTGATTTTATCGGTATAGTGTCTCTGACAAAGTTGTGGATGGTATTTTTTTTTCTTTTTAAATAAAATATACACTGTGAAAAATCGGAAAAAAAAAATTTCGAAGTTCAACTTACTTTGTTTTCTGATTATTCAAGTTCAGATCAATGTTTAGGTAACTTTTTTGGTTTTCAAAATAAATAGATTTTTCAGAATTGGGGGTTTTCAAGATATTTAATTCATAATATACCTATCTTTAAGCTAAAAATTAAAACTCATTAAACCTGTCTGTATGATTCTTTTGGAGACTTATTATGTATAGAAAAATACTAATAATTATTCTTTCGTTTATTTATATTTTCAATTTTCTATGTTTTTTTTTGAAGAACAAAATTATCAACGACTCTATACACCAAACAAACCGTTCAAAAAAAAATTCTTCACAAAAATTTAGCTATTAATATTTCTATTACTCCATGATCCAACAACCATAAAATTTTAGCTTACCTTTTGTAGATTTTACAGGCAAAAACATATTTTTTCAAATAAATTAAAAAAAAATATATTTTTAATTCTATTCTTATATCTTTTCTTTGAATTATTTTAGAGTGTGTATTTTTTTCGGAAGTAAAAAACTACTATTTTCAATTCTGCCGGAGACATCATACCAATCAAACAAACCGTCATGGCTCTAAAATCATTTTGGTTCATTAACACCATTTTCACACAGGTTTACTTTTTTCAAAAATAAGTCTTGTTAAAATATATTACTAGAAAAGCTTCAACCAAATCGAAAATGGTCGATTAACATCGATGTCTTATGTGGCTTGAAGTTGCTTTACTGATCCTGTAAATATTCCTTTGTAGTGTCGAGGCATTTGGGTCTTGAAGTAAAACAACAAGCAGTTGGATACGTGGCGGTTTTACCCCTTGTATAGTGGGCGACTTTACCCCCAGTGGAACATTTTCATATTTGACCGAAAAAGTAGTCAAAATTACAAGATTACTCATGGCCTTCGATATTCCCGAAAGAAGATAGATTCAGGCAAGCGATTAAACGTATATTCACGAACAAAACAATAGATTTTTAGACTGAAAAACCTTAAGTCCCGTTGCCGCAAAACAATAGCGCATTGACTGGTTGCCAGCTGAAAGGTTGTTTTTGATCATTTCTGCGACCGTTCGCGCACTATCAAAACAGAAAAACGTGCAAAATGTTATGTAATTATACTGTGACAGACACGTTAAAGAAATTTTTCAATTATTTTATAACTTGGTAGTAAAACTACAGTGGGCGGTCTTACCCCGCAGGGCGGTCTTACCCTGTTTACCCCTACACACTTCTGCAGGTCAATAAAATCTGCACACGGACTCTGAAATTCTGCATTTTGCAACGCAAATCTAGTATCCCTGATTCGGACAGGTAAACTTATTTTCGGAATCAACAGCAATGTATTAAAAAAAACTTGTGGATTATCTTCTTTCCTGCTTGATTTCCCATGCGCGCTGGTTCGATTCAAATGGTGTGTTAATGTGTGTCATTCCAAGAGAATCGAAGGTGAAATCTTATGGATGTGGTTGTGATATTGGCGCTCGCGAAAAAATAACACTGAAGGAAAGTTTCAGATTGAAGTGGTCTGTTCAAATTTTCTTACTGTAAATTGAACTTTTGATTGAATCTCATTTTTGATAGAGAAAAGAACTTTTTCTCGTTTTGTGGGGGCCCCAAAAATGGGGGGGCCCGGGCCCCCTGGGCCCCCCCTTAAATCCGGCTCTGGTTATGACAAAAGGTTTTACATAGACGGATCTAATCTAGATGAGTCCACTGGCTCCGGTGTTTTTCACGAAAACTTTACCGCCTCCTACAAACTCGATGCTCCTGCTTCCGTGTACGTCGCAGAACTTGCTGCTATTCAGTACTCCCTTGGGATCATCGGAACCCTACCCATAGACCACTACTTTATCTTCACAGACAGTCTCAGTGCCATTAAGGCTCTGCGATCGATGAAGACTCTGAAGCACACCCCGTATTTCCTGGGGAAAATACGGCGGTTTTAAGTGCTTTAACAGATATAAATAACCGGGTTACCTTAGCGCGGGTCTCTTCTCATAGCTCCATTCCGGGCAATGAAAAGGCTGACGCTTTAGCTAAGGCTGACGGCGATATTTATGTAAGACCTTTTGCTTATGATGAATTTTATAGTGTTTTGCGTCAGAGAACACTCAACAGCTGGCAATTATCATGGAACTCAGATGAACTGGGACGGTGGCTACATTCCATTTTTCCTAAGGTGTCGACGAAAGCATGGTTCAAGGGGTTGGATGTAGGTCGGGACTTCATTCACGTGATGTCTAGACTTATGTCCAATCACTACACGTCTCTTTCGTATTGGGCTTGTGGACAGTAATCACTGCGTTTGTGGCGATGGCTACTATGATATCGAACATGTTGTTTGGTCTTGTGCCGAATTCTGTGGTGTTAGATCCGAGCTTATAGAATTCCTTCGGGCCCGAGGAAAACAACCGAACGTACCCGTTGGAGACATTCTGGGAAGCGGTGATCTCCAGTACATGACACAGCTATACGGGTTTATAAAAAATGCTGGCATTAAAATTTAAATCTTTTTTATCTATTTGTTAGATTACAATTCCCGTCATAAACTAAAAGAAAATGACACCATACTGGAGACACTTAAACGAAGACTCGGCATCTTTATGTTTACGCAGACACCTCAGACCAAAACTGCTCAAATAGAACATCACCGGTTAGCCACGCACAAATGAGTACATTCTATAATTTAAAATAGTTAAAAACTGAATTGTAACTCCCCTCCTCTCACCTTAAATCCCCACTAGCCCGTAGTCGGCCGCGAGATATAAAAAATGTGCCTCCCTCTTTTCCCTGCTAATTTAGAGAAAAAAAAAAGAACTTGGCTGGCTTAGCTAAACGTAAATTGTATATGTAATTGTACGTTAGACAGAATGTATAATTTTAGCCATGGAATTGTCATATAGGCTATAAGCCAGCCACTGTTGTCTGTAAAAGAGTTTTTCTTCAAGCTGTACAAAGAATGAATAATCGCTTCTACAGAATCTATCAACATGTTTAAAAGTTGTTCAAATGGCTGAGTTATTTCTCATTAAGCCCTTGTTCGGCTATTTAGAAACTGATTGTAACAAGTAGCTGATTTAGCTCTCCAAAACCGACTGATTAAAAGCTGATTTGAAACCTGGAAACACATTATTCGACCTATGTTCAGCCGTCAGCTGAATAAGATTAGTTATGAAAGCACTTATTTAGCCCAAAAATGTTCCTTAGGTTGGAAATATGTTTGTAAATACAGTAGCTGGAAAAAGTTGACATTTATGAAGCACGTGACAACGACAGAAACTCTTGTTCCTGTTAAGAATGACGAGGAAATTGTAAATGCTATCTGCTATCAGAAATAATGCCCATGGGCTCCATTGAAAGCATTAAAACCATTTTAAAATAGTTCATCGTACTTAAATTAATCAACAGTAATTAAATTAAAATAACATACTGACTACCTTCTGTTTGGTATATTTTTTATCATTCGGTACAATTCTCTATTTTCATGTAACATATACCTTTTGCTTTTTAAAATATCTCACAAACTATTAAACAGCGGATAAAGAAATTATAGGTTTTTAGATAGGAGACAGTAAGACTCAAAAAGCGTTTATTCAACCAGTTTGTTCAGTGTTTAATTGATGTTGTTTAACAGCTATTTTTTTGACGTAAGACTACGTCTTTGTTTTCTATACTAGATTGCATTTTGTGAAATTGAAATTGAAACTGGAATATGTTGCATCAGATTTCAAACGATTATATTATATTATATTATTTTTATTATATTTATTCATTTCGCCAAACAAAAGTAGACTACATATGTTTATAACTAACTTACATGCTATATGTTATTTATACTAGTGAAAGAGGAAAAAAAAAGAGTTTATACACAATTGAAAATTGGTTTTTTTACTTGACGGATTATTACAATGAATGTATTCTATCGATTTAAATTACGCGTTAAATTGAAATATTGTTTTAATTAAGTTCTCGACATAGAAAAGTCAATTGCTTCACAGTGTTGGTTATACACTAACATCATTTGATTAATAGGCCCGTATTTAGCATAATTGTTTCGTTGATGATTTAAAGAAAACAAAGTCCGAGTTCGTAAATTTCTAGAAGGTACATGAAAATTGAGTTTTGATAATATTTCGGGTGAATCAACACGCTGAGATACGGTATCGTTAACAAATGACATCATTGCGAATTCACGACGGGCTTTTAATGATTGGATGTCAATAAGTCTGCAGCGTTTGTCGTATGATGGTAGGGGAAATGGCGTCCATCGTAGATTACGAAGTGCATATAACAGGAAGTGTTTTTGTACTGGTTCTATTCTGTCTACATGTGTTGCAGAAAACGGAGATCATACAATGCTACAGTATTCTAGTAGTGACCTGACATAGGAATTATATAGTGATTTTGGATCTTGGAAATTATAGCAGAAACGTTCTATAAAACTGAGCATGTTACTAGCCTTATTGATAATTGTATTGTAATGATCAGTGAATGTTAATTTTGAGTCGAGTATGACTCCTAAGTCCCTAACTCGTTCACATTTCTCTACTACCTAATCTCCTAAGAAAATAATAAAGCTTGGTATGTTTCTTTTTCTACCAAAAGCCATCGAAAAACGTTTTTTTACGTTTAGCTGAAGAAGGCTTTTTTACACCAAATATGAAAATATTTTATCTCGTTACGAAAAATGTTTACATCTTCAGCGTTTTTAATTTCAATGAAAAGTTATATGTCGTCGGCATAAATAAGAGTTTTTACATGTTTTAGAATAAAGGAAATGTCGTTTACAAATAATATAAATAGTAGAGGGCCTAAAGGAGAGCCTTGAGGAACTCCCGAAGTTACCTGAATAGGTGTTGATAGTACGCCTTTAAATTTGACTGTTTGTTGACGATCTGTCAAATACGATTCAATCCATTTGAGTAATTGTGGATGAATTCCAATTTTTCGTAACTTGAAGAGAAGCAGGGGTATATCAATGCGATCGAAAGCTTTACTGAAATCAGTATATAAGGTTTCAACATAATTTCATTTATACATTTCGTTCAAAGAGAAGTTAATAAACTCGAGTAAGTTAGTTGTTGTTGAGCGCCCTTTGAAAAAACCGTTTTGCGTTGGAGTAATTCAATTTTTTAAAAAAGCTTCAAAAAGCTTAGGTATACAAGAAGAAATGGATATGCCTCGATAGTTGCTAATGTCGGATTTTCTACCAGATTTGAACACAGGCACTAGATATGAGTTTTTCCAGAATTTCGGCAAGCAACCGGATTCCAGCGACATATTGAAAATCAAGAACAGAGGGGAAGTTAGCTCTTTAGCTAAATGTTTCATAAATGATGGCGGAATTCCGTCTGGTCCCGGACCTTTAGACGCAGCTTTCAAAGTATCTTCAATTTCGCATGCGCTGACATGTTCAAAATTGAAATACACTGGATTCTCTTTTTACGCGATCGAAACGTGCGCGCAAAAAAAGAATCGCGTAAAAAAAATCGCGTAATTTCGAACAAATCGCGTAAAAAACAATCGCGTAATTTGGAGCAAATCGCATAAAAAAAGATCGCGTCGTTACAAAACCTTTCGCTATGTGGTAAGTGTGTGTGTATGTGTGGGTATGTTTGTGTGCGTTACATATTTGCTCATAAACAATATTTCCCATGTCGCGTAATTTCAAGAAAATCGCGTAAAAAAAATCGCGTAATTTCGAGAAAATCGCGTAAAATCAAATCACGTAAAAAGTCGCGTAAAACAGAATTCAGTGTAGTTGGAAAACTCAGGAAAGTTGATGAAGAATGTATAGTCACGATCAGATTCTGAGAAAGTTGTATAATTTTGTTGAAAAAATCAGCAATTAACTTTGTCATGCAGTTGCATTTTTGGAGGAAAATTTTCAGATTTCAACTTTGATTTAACATATTTGAAAAAACTTTTTGGACAAGATTTGATTTCAAGTTCAGTTTTTAGTGTGAACTCTTCAAACGCGTTACTAATGGCATCGTTTAATTCGCCGCAAATGTTAAGATAAGTTGTTAAAGCCTCACGATTATTATGCGTTTTGTATTTTTTGTGTGCTTTTTATTTGCGATTTTTCAAGTTTTTAATGTGTCTATTGTACCAGACTGGGTATTTGGAATTGCCATGACGTCTTCTTCTTTTCACTGGTATGTCGCTAATAAATAAATCAGATAATATTTTATAAAAATTTTCTATAGCCGAATGGTTTCTATCTTCACACAATACAGTCAAACCTGTTTTTGTGCGAGGGATAGGGACCGCACAAAATAAATCGCATAAAAAAAATCATTTGAAACTTCACGTGCAGCTACAAAACAATATTTCCACAGCATTATTGAGAAAAAAAAACTTTTTTTATGCGGTGGATAGGGAAAAAAATTCTCAGGTAAAAAGAACTTGAAAGTTGTTGATTCTGATTTAGAATACCTATGAGAACAATTTAAAAACATCGGATTGATAAACGAAACTTTTTTAAACATACTAATCCTTTCAACCGCATTCCTTCGCAGGCAAGCAATTCGTGACTTTTCCTACGTGAAACTGACTCAAATAGTAATTTTTGAAGGCAACACTTCTATAATACGTTGGAATTCATTCCAAGAATCGGAAAAATTAAATGGCTGAAAATGATGTCGGAAATGATCCTTTTTCATATACCGCACAAAAAAAATCGCACAAAAACAGTCGCACAAAAAAATAATCGCATAAAAAAAGTCGCACAAAATAAATTTCGCACAAAAAAGAGTCGCAAAAAAACAGGTTTGACTGTACATCTTGCCAGGTTGATACCATTTAGTTTACGTTTTAATTCATCATAGTTTGCTGACTGAAAGTCAAAAACATCTTCGAATTCATATTCATCAGGTCTTTTATTCTTATGCACAAATAAAGAAAACTCTATTGCTGTATGATAAACTTCGTTTTTCCATAATGGTTGTAATAAGTTCGTCACACAAAAGTCTTAACTAATATTGGACATTAACAGATCAAGATAACAATTTTGTCCATTTTTCACGTGATTTATTTGATTAAGGCCAACTAGAGGTTTTATCAAAAAGAAGTTGCAGCGTTTCATTCTCGCCAATAATTGGAAGTAAAATACTATGGTTATCGATGTCCGGAATAAAATCAATGTTGCGTTGATTGAAATCACCGTATATGTGGAGTTTTACTTCAGGTAACAGCTTAGATGCAATATTTTCAACAACATGAAAAAACTTTTAAAAACTTGCTTTCCGCGCATTATTTGGAGGGAAATAGACAGAGACAAATACGTGTGTCTCTCCAGCTAGTTCTGCTTCAACCCAAACATGTTCGAATTCTTGAAACTGAATGGTGTCGATAAGAACTGAATTAAAGTCTATTGACACCGCGATTAAAACACCACCACCGGATTTCATTTCAGATAGTTAATAGTTACGGTCATTTCTATAGACATTATATAGGCAACAGAAGACTTCTTTGCTGCGAATACCCTCATCCCAGCTGGTTTCGGTTGCTAAAATAACAGAAAATGAACGGGATAGTACATTTTTTTGAATTTCGTAATATTGTGAGCGCCTCGCATGCGGTTAAAATTTTGACAATATACAGAGATCTCGGTAGTGGTGGGGTATTCGAGTGTAGAAGCTAAAGAATGAGAGTCATTATTAACAGAAGTGTTTACCAGAGCAGAGCAGGCCGCGTCATTTCCTACCTCTCTAGGTTGAACAAAATTATCGCCAGCAACGGTTCTCTGATGAGTGGGTCAATTGCGTTGAAGACACGAGTGCCTAGATGAGCACGCAATGCATTGTAAAGTAGGAAGGTGTCCATGTTCGCTGATCATCTGGGGTTGAGAAAGTGGAAACGCGTAGTTCGCCGGGTATGGGTTTAGAGTTTCGGCTCTTTGAAATTGAACCGTAGGAATGAAGTTAGCTTGAGGTCTGGAGAATCGGTCTTTCGCTGCTGCAAGAAGCACTCTGTCAGGTGGTAACAGTTGATTTGCATGGAAACGATTAGAGTTGTTGTGTTGTCGATCATTGTGAGAATTGGTGACGTTATTCTGTGGTCTGTTGACCATGTAATAGTTGGGACTATTGTGATTATTCAAAAAACTGTTTTTGACGTGACGGTTAGTGTTGGTATATCTACGGTTACTATTGGTGCTGAAGTTGTTGTTCTGTCCTCTATGATAGTTGTTGTTGTTGCTGTTGTTGATGTTATTGTTGCTATATTTTTTTTTCTTCACAAATCATTTATTTGACACGGCACAAATACAATTCAATGTTTAACGGCGCCAATTATATCGAATGACTTAAAATCTATAAGCAAATTTTTTATCCTCGCTGCCGACTACGAGCTGAAATTAAGTCTATCTTAAAACTAGCATGTATTATTCAATCAGTGTTTTGTAGTCTGATGATCATCGAATGAATATGCAGCATGCATGGATTTGTTCTGCTAAGCCACGATGTCATGAGCTGGGACAGGGGCTTGTAATTCTCGGGTTCTGAGGGTATTGTGCGGGGTCTAGTTGCTGGTTTTGGTTCGTTGTTGTTGTTCGCTGGTGTTCAAGTGGCCATATGGTGTGTGCCGCTGAGCCAAGATATCAAGAAAGGCCTCGGATTTCCTGGCGAGTTCGGGTGGGGTTCAATTTGCTGGTTCCAAAATCAAGGTCTACGACGTGATCTTGCCGTTTTGATGAATGTGGGTGGAAAGGAATGGGACTAGACTTGGGCATGGATGGATTTCAGGAAAATGTTTATAAGGGACATGTAGGGTAGGTAGCGACTCGCCAAGACATCACGAACAGGGACAGCCGCAACGGATCTAAGAAAATTTGTTTCTTCTACAAAGTTACACAAAATTTTCTAATCTAAAACTTGTCGAAAACTGCAGAGCTCTAGCGTGTAAGAATAAAAAGTTGGTGTCGAAGCGCCATCTCTGCGGCCAAATCGCGAACTAAACTGAGCGTCAAGTTGAAGTTCTTATTACACTGAGAAACTTTGCTGAAGACTGCACATAGGTTGGATAGAGTATCAAAGTACTGGACCGTGTATTCCATGCAATAAATACATAGCAATTGTATTTTTACATGAAAACTATGATTATATTCAAACTGAAATATCACAAAAACACCAAAAACACCTCTTCCAAAATTTCAGAAAATGAAGATTTTTTGATGAACAATTTTTAGAAAAAATCATGGTTTGCTAATATTTGCTACCCGCTGAGATATCTACTTCACAAAATTATGTATTTTTTTCAAATTTTATGTAATATTTTCACTTAAGTACTTCAAAAACTTCTGTACTCGGAAGAAAACGACGTATTTATTCAATTTCTATCGAGAAAAAATTTGTATGAAATTAATTCGAGTGAACTCATAAAATGATCACAATAAAACGTGAAATTCAGACAAAATTTATAAAAACTCGTAGATCTCTGAAACTTGAAGAGTTAGAAATTTTGAGTATTCTGTAAAGTTTCATGAAATTTAGAGATCTACAACTTTGTCGAATACTGCAAAGCTCTAGCGTGTAAGAGAAAGAAGTTGGCATCGCTACGCCACCTTTGCGGCTGAATTCCGAACTAATTCAAACATCCAAAATGAAGCCCTAACTATACCAAGAAACTTTGTAAAAGACTGGAAACCGATTGGTCAAACCCTGAGAGCGCTATTAATTTCGTTCCGCTAGCTTCCATTTCTGGCCCAGTGTGCATTGTAGAACATTGAAAAATTTCAAAAAATCACAATAAAAAGTTATATTAAAGAAATGATTTTAAAGGGCATTTTCGAGAAAACACAACAATAGTAACAATAGAAATAGAAGTATGGTGTCTTCGACAAAGGTATTTCTTATGAAATGTGCAACAGCTTTATCCAACAATGTGGATTTTTAAATGCAAAACTGAGAAAAATATTATTCGTATCTCACTTTTAGGTAGATTAATCACAAATGACTTTCATAGAATGGAGACTAATTAACAAAACAACTTTGCTGAAGACACTATGGCTCCAAAATAATTTTTTTAGTAAAACGTAATTAGTGTAAATTAATGCATTATTTATGTAAAAATTGTCAATAGCCAAAGAAATATATGAGATGAAAATAAACTTTTTCGAAGAAATTCAAACAATATGTGTGTGAGTCATATAAGTAAATGGTTATTCTGTCGTCCTGCAAATTATAAACGTTTCGCCAGTGAAAACTAACTTGTCGAAAGTCGTATGTGAGCCAACTGTGTAACCTGTGGAACACGCTACTGCACTGTTTTATTGCATCGCACTTATATGCAATATTTAGTTCCATTTTCGGTGAAATAATTCTGTTCACTGCGAACCGAAATTAGATACTTTTGTCGTTTGCACCTCTCCCGCACCTAGCCGTTAGCGGCGTCGGGAGGGAGACGAGATGAACACAATGATCTCCGTTGCCTGCAATGTGTGCACAAAAAGTATTGCTACTGAGAGTGATAGAATATATTGCTTCGGCGGTTGTGATCAAAATCTACACTCACGATGTGCGGATTTGAGCCAAGCTGCTGCTCTCCGAGAAAACAACTCGTTGCGTTATATTTGCTTTGGTTGCAGAAAAAAAAACGAACTACTTTGAATGACATTCAAAGGCACTGCTCTCAGCTGGTGGCCAAGGTAGATAGTTTATGCGAGATTGTAAACAAACATGAATCGATGCTAACTGGTTTATCTTCTGCTGATCTCAAAAAGATCGAAACTACCATTCTGCCTAGTATTTTGTCTGCTATCCAAAAAGAGTATAAAAGCAATTCGCAAGTAAACAATATTGCTAATGATGATGAGGCTTCACAAAGATGCAGTTCCGCGAGTGCAGCCACCAGTAATGCTTCATACGCTCAGGTTACACGCAACTCGGGAAGCTCGTCACTTAGAAAGGGAAATGATGCTGTGATTGATCGCGCACCGGTCATATCTAATTCAAACGCTATCACTGTTACCTCTCCGGATACAGGTGGACTGTTGCGCTCTGGCAAACGACGTATTATAAAGCCCCGTACAAGAACCACTGGACCTAACACTTCAGACGCACTACTAGCATCCGGCTCCGTTACCCCCGTTAGCCAACATACGAAATCCAATACCATTACTAATATTAGCAAACCGTTCTGTTTAAACCCAAAGTAAATCAGCCCGCTGAAAAAACTAAAACCGACATTTGTGCAAAGTTCGACCCAATCGTGTTCGCTGTAAAAGAAGTGCAACTTAGACAGTGGGGTGAAGTTGCGGTGAGGTGCGAATCAAAAGATAAGGCCATAAATCTTTTGAATGCGGCTACGGCAGCTCTCGCGGATGGATTCAACATAAAGGTGCAAAAACCATTAAAGCCCCGGGTCAAAATCATCGGCTTCTCGGAGAGCATGAATGAGGAATATTTGCTGGCAAACCTGAAAAAACAAAATAATTTGATCGATACATTTCATCAAAAAGTGATTCGAGTTATAAAAAACGAAAAGCGTACATTTAATCAGATGTCGGCTGTTATCGAGACAGATGCCTGTGGTTTTAAGATACTCATGAAGCTTCAGCGTGTCAACCTTGGCTGGGAACGATGTAGAATAGTTGATGCAACTGATGCCCTCCGTTGCTTCATCTTCTCGGAGTTTCGACACAAGGCAGCGGTTTGTACGAAACCAGCTTGCTGTCCGAAATGTGCTGGTAATCATATGGCGATGGACTGTGATGCAGAATTTGAAAAGTGTGTCAACTGCCAACCAGAGAATGCAAAACGTGTCTGTATTAGCGACGAACTGCGCGACATTGCGCATGCTGCATGGAGCAACGACTGTCCAATTTATCAGAAGCGTCTTGCGAGAGCGAAGCAAAGGATCGATTTCTCGAGCTAGCAATCAATTCACAGTTAGAGCTCGTCATCAACGAGGGATGTTAATACCCAGCTCGATAACCCGGCTGGTCCAGGTAAATTATTTACCAGTATATGTCCACCCGAAACAAAAAAAGATACTGCACCCGTTCTCAGTTCAACTTTTCCAGCTCTTCTTAAACGACGTTCAACCCAACGATTAGCTACCGGAGAAGATAATTCAAGCTGCAGCCCGTCCGGCACCAGGCGAGCCGCTGAGTATTTTTTTACCAGAACGTGAGAGGCTTAAGAAGGAAGATAGATGACCTGTTTGTCGCTAAATCGGACCAGGAATACGACGTCGTTATATTTACAGAAACGTGGCTTAACGACACCATCAACTCCTCTCAACTATGTGGACAAGAATATACCGTGTATTGCAAAGACCGAGACCCAGGCGCAACGGGAAATCCCGAGGAGGCGGTGTACTTTAAGCACTAAAAATACGCGTAGTTTTACTTTGTGCGCAAATTTGGCCGACTTCGACCTCGAACAGTTGTGGGTAAACATCGAATGTAATGACAGAATAATCTGTTTGGGTGTAATACCCCCGGACCAGTCCAGAAGTACTTCGATCATGGAGAATGTTACTGCCTCCATATCTAATGTTGTCACGACGAACGATCTCCGTACAGATCATCTTTTGTTTGGCGATTTCAATTTGCCTGATCTATGCTGGCGTACCACAGGCACAGGTTACGCTTACTCCGAACCCTCTGAATCGACTTCTCCTAGCATTACCTTCTCCCTTGTAGAAGACTGAACCACTGCGACCATTGTTTGATCTATTGTGGTAAGCCTAGCATTACCTTTAATGACAGCATATCTGTGCTAAATCTAAAACAGCTGAACGTAGCGAGAAACTGTTCAAACCGTACGCTTGAGTTACTGTTCGTGAGCGAAGATTTGTTACCAATGTGTACTCTCGTTGAAACACATGAAGCTCTAGTACCAGTTGATCCATTGCACTCTCCAATTCTAGCGACTTTGGAATGCCTGCCCCGTACGGTTTTCACAGAAGTTAACGATCACAGACGGCTGGATTTTTCGAGAGCGGACTACGCGCAGCTGAACGAAGCACTTTTAACTGTTGACTGGGCAACGTTGTACAACATGCATGACATCGATGAAGCAGTTCAGTGCTTCACTACCACTCTCACGCAACTTTTTACAGAGCATATTCCCGTCTGTCGCCCGCGCCCAAACACGCCCTGGTCTAATAACTATCTTAGATACCTGAAACGTAAACGCGCCAACGCTCTTAGAAAGTTTTCAAACAATCGTAACCAGGTCACGAAAACAAGGTTTTACCGCGGGCTATATGCTCGTTATGTAACACGAAAGCAGGATGCACTGAAAAAGTTTCCCAAGCGCTTTTGGACATTTGTAAGCGATAAGCGGAAAGAAGCAGGTTTACCGTCAAGCATGTTTTTGGGAGATGAAAATTCGACAGACGCAGACGGCATATGCAACCTATTCGCTAAACAATCCTCCAGAGCATTCGATGAAACGACAGTAAGTCAGGATCAGACTGATTTGGCCATTAGAGACGTACCAAGAGGAGCTCTAAGTATGAATATCAGTGAGTTCTCAGACGAGGATGTCATGAATGGTGTCAGAAAACTGAAATCATCAACCAGATCCGGACCGGATGGAATTCCTGCGATAGTTCTTATCAAATGCGCCCGGGCCATCTGCGGTCCGCTGCGTTCCATTTTCAATAAGTCGCTTGCACAGGCGGAATTTCCGGAGAAGTGGAGAAAATCCATTATGTTTCCGGCGATTAAAAAGGGAGATAAGCGTGATGTATCAAACTACCGTGGTGTGACTTCGCTAAGTGCAGGATCCAAACTGTTTGAGATCCTTGTTGGCGATGAATTGTTTCGGTCACCAAAATCATATATTTCCCAAGACCAACATGAGCAAAATCATTTCAAATCGCCTGGAAATACGCGAAAATTTAATCGACCATTTTTGATTTGAATGAAACTTTGCACACGTATTTGGCTTAGCAAACTGACAATTTTTCACAGGTGGAGAGATTTTTTACACCCATGAGTTACATTCTAAAAGGGCGTATGCCTTTTGGCATAGGTTTTATTCGAAGCATTGTAGCCCAGAAACCGTTGGTTGTATAGAAAAACTGTCTGAGAATGAGTTGTAGCGAATCGAAAATGCATAATAAAAAAAATATACACTGTACAAAAAAAATTTTTTTTTGGCCAAAAAAAATTAAAAATAAACATTAAATTTCAATTTAAAAAAAAGAGGTGAATTTTTTTTTTAATTTTTTTTTTAATTTTTTTTTAAAGAAACTAGACGTTAATACGCAACTTTAAAAAAAGTCCAGGATAGAGAAATGAAAAATAATTTTTTTATGGTAGATTAATTTTCTTATGAAAATTATAATTCAAACATTCTAAATATTTGTATTCTAATGATTTTAAAAGATGCAGAGAGTCATTTTGAATCAATTCCAGTATTGACCTCACATAGGCAATATACAAAGTTTTGATAGTGTACGGGTCTTGAAAATTGTAGCAGAAGCGTTTGATGAACCCTAACATGTTGTTTGCCTTGTGTATGATAGTGTTATAGTGGTCGATGAAATTAAGTTTAGAATCTAAGATTATTCCTAAATCCCTAACTTTATCACATTTCTTCACATTCTGATCCCCTAATGCAATTACAATTTTGGGCGTTGTTAGTTTTCTGCTAAAGGATATTACATTGCATTTTTTTACATTTAATTCAAGTAGGCTTTTATTACACCAGATGTAAAATGTGTGGATTTCATTCTGAAATACATTGATGTCTTCTTGACTTTTTATTTCCAAAAACAGCTTCATGTCGTCGGCATATATTAGAACTTTAATATTTTTGAGGATGAAGGAAATGTCGTTTAAGTACAAAATAAAAAGAAGTGGTCCTAAGTGGGAGCCTTGGGAAACACCTGAAGTAACTTGAATGGGATTTGACTTTTTTCCATTAAATTTTATTATTTGTTGCCTGTTTGTTAAATATGATTCAAGCCACTTCAGGAGACCAGACTCAATTCCAATTTTTTGCAGTTTAATGCAAGAGATAATAGCGATTCCACGATAATTACGTATGTCAGATTTACGCCCAGATTTGAAAATAGGCACTAAAAATGAGCTTTTCCATATATTTGGGAAGACTCCAGTTTCCAACGACATATTGAACAGCCAGAACAAAGGAGATGTAAGTTCCTTCGAAAGATTTTTCATGAGTGCTGGAGGTATTCCGTCAGGTCCAGGTCCTTTGGAAGGGTCTAAATTTCTCAGACCCTGCAAAACATCCTGTACCTGAAGTTGGTTGACACCAATGTTTCTTGGATATTCTGGATAAAATGCAAAATAATCGCGGTCGCGATTTTCTTCGGAAAATGTGGTATAGATTTCCTGGAAAAATTTTGCAAAGAGATTGCAATTTTTCTCCGAGTTATCACCAACATGTTCATCGAGTTGCATTATTGATGGAATATTGTCTGATTTTAGTTTTGTTTTGACGTAATTGAAGAAGTTCTTTGGACAAGACTTAATTTCTAGTTCAGTTTTTGCATTGAATTCTTCAAATGCATCACTGATTGCAAAGTTCAGTTGATCACATATTTCCAAGTAAATTGCTAGATTTTCACTGCTATTGTGTTTTTTGAAAATTTTGTGGGCTTTTTGTTTGCGGTTTTTTAAATTTTTTATTTGTTTGTTAAACCAGACTGGATGTTAAGTGTTAGCGTGGCGTCGTTTTTTCTTCAATGGAATCTTTTGAGAAATGATGTTGTACAGAATTTTGTAAAAGACGCTAACAGATGATTCGACATTTCCTTCATCTCTAAAAATTTGTTGCCAATTGACACAGTTTAATTTGTTTTTAATATTTGCATAGTTCGCGAGTTTGAAATCAAAGACTTCCTCATACTCACAGTCGTTGGGTCTTTGATATTCATGTAGAAATAAAGAATATTCAATTGCTGTGTGAAAAATTTTCGTTTTTCCACAGTGGGTTAACTGATTCGATCACACAGAAATCTTCATGGATATTCGTTAAGAGTAGGTCCAAATAGCAATTTTCACGGTTTCTTACATGGTTAATCTGGTTCAAACCTAGTTTAGCAATTTCGTCAAACATGAAGTGCAAAGTGATGTTATCTCCAACGACTGGGAGTAGGATGCTTTCGTTTTCAGGGTCCAAGATGAAGTCAGCGGTGTTTTGATTGGAGTCCCCATAGATGTGAACTTTCACTTCTGGAGGTAGTTCAGATAAAATTTTTTCTGCGCAATTAAAAAACTTTACATACGTAATTTTATTAGCGTTATGTGGAGGAAAGTACACAGAGGCGAATACGTGTGTTTCACCTGCTATGTGCGATTTTATCCAAATGTGCTCGAATTCTTTGAATTTAGGTGCAGCAACAGTTTCTGAATTAAAATTCACAGAGACCGCTATGAGGACTCCTCCGCCTGACTTCTTTTCGGATTCTTGAAGATGTTTTGTGAATGTTTCTCAGAAAATATATTTATTTCATAACTCACCAAATACACAATTATGGATCACTTTTGAGAGCGGTTCTAATTATGAGACAATTCGCATCATGTTATGGATCAGCATAATGAAAACAGCTTTTGGCAACGAATTCATTCAATAAACCTTATTCAAATTGTGTAATTTGAAGAAATAACATATTTCAAATCGTATTAAAGATCCCGCATGGCCTGGCCACATTTTATGTGGCTTTTGAGGTTGCAGTTAGATCGAGAGTACAGGTCTGTCGCTCCCGAAGGTAGCAATGAACCATTGTATACGGTACATCATAACAGTTTTCCGCTTTACGTAGCTTTCCTTTACCTCGCGCCTTGAAAATAATATTTTTCAAAGGCTCAGCACTGTTTAGCTTCCGTTTAGAGCTCAATAGAAATTGAGAGGGTGTTTTAATTGGTGAAAATCACATTTGAATCGGAGTGATCCATATTTATAGAGAACTATCTTGTCTCGGTCCCTATTATGGAAAACTTAGAAAATAACTAGTTTTTACAGAACAATCGTTATCAACCATCAATATTTTGATAATTCGTGCAGAACTTACCTTGATCTTTATCTCCAACGACTGGGAGTAGGATGCTTTCGTTTTCAGGGTCCAAGATGAAGTCAGCGGTGTTTTGATTGGAGTCCCCATAGATGTGAACTTTCACTTCTGGAGGTAGTTCAGATAAAATTTTTTCTGCGCAATTAAAAAACTTTACATACGTAATTTTATTAGCGTTATGTGGAGGAAAGTACACAGAGGCGAATACGTGTGTTTCACCTGCTATGTGCGATTTTATCCAAATGTGCTCGAATTCTTTGAATTTAGGTGCAGCAACAGTTTCTGAATTAAAATTCACAGAGACCGCTATGAGGACTCCTCCGCCTGACTTCTTTTCGGATTCTTGAAGATTCCTGTCATTCCTGAATACATTAAACATATTTCCAAAAATTTCTTCACTTTTGACACTTTCATCCCAGTTTGTTTCAGTCGCCAATATGACTGAAAAGGATGAGCCTAAAAGATTGTTGTAAATTTGTTTCATTTTGGCTGGGGCTTTCATGCGATTGAAATTTTGACAATAAACCAAAATTTCAGTCGCATTTTGTGTTGGTGAAGAAATTTTTGGGGATATGGTGGTTGACGATGTTTGAGGGTTGGTGAGTGTTACCTGTAAGTCTTCTTCTTTCTCATCGAAAGGGGTCGTTATTTCCGAAAACTCGGTTTGTAAAATTTGTCGGTGCTTTCTCTTAGTTGTTGTAGGCGGTGTGTTCGTTCACTGGATAACGATGTCCGATGAGACTGCAGGTCTGCTAAAGCGTCATCGCGTGATATTCCCAGTTCTTCATGTACGTCCAGGAAAATTTCACGTAGCAGGTTTAAGTCAGTTGGTAGTCCTTCAGCTGCCAGCATCACCGATGCACTAATTTTGGTGATTCCTCGAATGCATTCCGTTATTGGCTGATCATGCAGGAAAGCAAGGAAAGTTCGTACCGTATCCATGATTTTGTGAATGACATTTCCTTTCTTCTCAAATCAATACGTGTGCTTATATATGCTGACGACATGAAGCTCTTTATAGAAATAATCAATGCAGAAGACTTCGAAATATTCCAGAATGAAATTAATGTATTCTACACTTGGTGCAACAAAAGTCTATTGCAACTCAACATCTAAAAATGTTATTCAATAGCATTCAGCAGAAAAACAGTAACACCACCTACAAACATTTTCTTAGGAAACCAACCAGTAGAAAAATGCAAAATCGTAAGGGACCTAGGCGTAATCTTAGACTCCGAACTTACATTCATAGAACATTATAATACAATTATCAACAAAGCAAATAGTATGCTGGGCTTTATAAAACGCTTCGGCCACAATTTTCAAGACCCATATACAATCAAAATATTATATATTACATACGTCCGACCAATTCTGGAATACTGTAGCATTGTATGGAATCCCTATATTGTAACACATGAAGAACGCATTGAATCTGTCCAAAAACAATTTCTTTTGTACGCGCTTCGTAAGCTAAATTGGACAGCATTTTCCTTACCATCATATGAAGCACGCTGCATGCTTATAGACATACAAGCACTTAAAGAACGCCGCGAACTTTCAACGCTTTATTTTATCAATGACATTATTTTTCAACGCGTGCAATCTTCTAAATTATTATCGCAACTAAATTTTTATGCACCCAGTCGTCAATTAAGAAATCGTAAAATATTTTCGGAAACCCTCACAGAACTAACTACTAAAAAAATGGCCCATTAAATCGCATGATGCGTCACTATAATCAGTACTGCGAAAATATCGACATCACTATGGGCAGAAATCAAATAAAAAAACGCCTAACAACTGGAAATAATGTATAGAATAAAAGAAAACATTGTATTATTATAACTGCAGTCTACATTTGCTTGACGAAAATGAATAAATAAATAAATACCTACACGAATCACAAATTGATAAAGACGTATTAAAATGAGCTTGACTGTTCAATATTTTTAATTTTGCAATAACGTTTTCGTTTAATTTGCGTAAGCTTGATGAGCACCGATGATCAAGAAAGGGTTTACAGCATTTGGGTTTGGTGTATTCCATTTTTACTTTATTCATCTTCACAAAATGCAAACTGTTACTAACACATCTGGAGTAGTGCAATCGTATTTATATACGAAAACAGATATTATAGGTAACCCAGTAGTTATTGGTTGCGTACTTTACAAACAGTTATTATTAGTAAACAAGTAGGTAGTGTTGCACGACAAACATATTTTTTCATAGAACATTCGGCAAGGGGTAACGTGTAGGTAGGCTAAGGTATAGCGTTTGAGTTATTTATCCAATCGTTTTGTGGTCAAAGAATGAATTGTACAGTCCCCCACGATTATGGCTCACTTAAGAAGATGTATAAATTAAAAAAATCATTTCTGACCAATTTTATTGTTTATAAGTAATCTAAAAATGTTTTCAGTCACAGAAATATGTAATCTTTCACTTCATTGAATATTTCTTTCCATGTTTTGTGAATGTTTCTCAGAAAATATATTTATTTCATAACTCACCAAATACACAATTATGGATCACTTTTGAGAGCGGTTCTAATTATGAGACAATTCGCATCATGTTATGGATCAGCATAATGAAAACAGCTTTTGGCAACGAATTCATTCAATAAACCTTATTCAAATTGTGTAATTTGAAGAAATAACATATTTCAAATCGTATTAAAGATCCCGCATGGCCTGGCCACATTTTATGTGGCTTTTGAGGTTGCAGTTAGATCGAGAGTACAGGTCTGTCGCTCCCGAAGGTAGCAATGAACCATTGTATACGGTACATCATAACAGTTTTCCGCTTTACGTAGCTTTCCTTTACCTCGCGCCTTGAAAATAATATTTTTCAAAGGCTCAGCACTGTTTAGCTTCCGTTTAGAGCTCAATAGAAATTGAGAGGGTGTTTTAATTGGTGAAAATCACATTTGAATCGGAGTGATCCATATTTATAGAGAACTATCTTGTCTCGGTCCCTATTATGGAAAACTTAGAAAATAACTAGTTTTTACAGAACAATCGTTATCAACCATCAATATTTTGATAATTCGTGCAGAACTTACCTTGATCTTTGTGTATGAGTTATTTTTTGCACGAGAATTAGCGATTATATCACATATGAACCTTATGAATGATAAGCATGCTACTTACGCTGATTGAGAAAAACGACAAATTAAGGTTTAAAATTAGTTTATTTGACACGGCACGATACATTTTCTGTTTTACTGAGCCAAGT
The DNA here is from genome assembly GCF_029784165.1 of Wyeomyia smithii. Taxonomy (NCBI): domain Eukaryota; kingdom Metazoa; phylum Arthropoda; class Insecta; order Diptera; family Culicidae; genus Wyeomyia; species Wyeomyia smithii. The sequence goes on from NC_073695.1 coordinate 152,012,511, forward strand.
ACAATTCGTATTAATTCTACGTTAGCAGGGAAAAGAGGGAGGCCTTTTATTTATTCTCGCGGCCGACTACGAGCTAGTGGGGATTTAAGGTGAGAGGAGGGACACAATTCTTGCTTAAAACTAATTAAGATTTACGATCTATTTGTGTTTCGACTGGTGTTCTCTTTTGTTTTTTAAACATAGATTTAGGCTCTTCGTGTTCGTGTCTCCAGCGTCGTATACGGGTATTCTGACAAATAGACAAAAGAATATTAAATTTTAATGTCAGTCTTTTTCAAATAACAGTACAGTTGTGTCATGTACTGGAGATCACCGCTTCCCAGAATGTCTCTAACGGGTACGTTCGGTTGTTTTCCTCGGGCCCGGAGGGAATCTATAAGCTCGGGCCTAACATCACAGAATTCGGCACACGACCAAACAACATGCTCGATGTCATGGTAGCCATCGCCACAAACGCAGTGATTACTGTCTACAAGCCCTATACGAAAGAGATGCGTGTTTAACGTGTAGTGATTGGACATAAGTGTGGACATCACGCGAATGAAGTCCCGACCTACATCCAACCCCTTGAACCATGCTTTCGTCGATACCTTAGGAAAAATGGAATGTAGCCACCGTCCCAGTTCATCTGAGTTCCATGATGATTGCCAACTGTTGAGTGTTCTCTGACGCAAAATGCTATAAAATTCATCATAAGCAATTGGTCTTTCATAAATATCGCCATCAATAGCACCCACCTTAGCTAAAGAGTCAGCCTTTTCATTACCCGGAATCGAGCAATGAGAAGGGACCCACGCTAAGGTAACCCGGTAATTTTTATCTGTTAAAGCACTTAAAAACCGCCGTATTTTCCCCAAGAAATACGGGGTGTGCTTCACAGGCTTCATCGATCGCAGAGCCTCAATGGCACTGAGACTATCTGTGAAGATGAAGTAGTGGTCTAAGGGTAGGGTTTCGATGATTCCAAGAGAGTACTGAATAGCAGCAAGTTCTGCGACGTACACGGAAGCATGAGCATCGAGTTTGTAGGAGGCGGTAAAATTTTCGTGGAAAACACCGAAGCCAGTGGACTCATCTAGATTAGATCCGTCAGTGTAAAACCTTTTATCATAACTAACATGTTTAAACTTATTGGAAAAAATCTTAGGGATCTCTTGGGGTCGCAATTGATCCGGGATACCAGAAATGTCTTGTTTCATGGTGGTGTCGAAGAATATAGCATTATTAGAAGTATCTAAAAGTGCGACATTGGAGGAATCGTATGAAGAAGGATTAATATCTTGAGCCATATAGTCAAAATATAAAGTCATAAACCTGGATTGAGATTGAAGGTCGACCAACCTCTCGAAATTTTCAATTACTAATGGGTTCATAACTGTGCATCGAATTAGCAACCGGTAAGAGAGATTCCAAAAACGATGTTTCAACGGAAGAATACCCGCTAACACTTCAAGACTCATCGTATGGGTCGACTGCATGCACCCCAAGGCAATACGCAAACAACGATATTGTATTCTTTCTAGTTTCAAAATATGCGTGTTCGCAGCGGAGCGAAAGCAGAAACAACCGTACTCAAGAACTGACAGTATTGTTGTTTGGTATAACCTCAGAAGGTCTCCTGGATGGGCTCCCCACCAGGTTCCGGTAATCGTACGAAGAAAATTAATCCTCTGTTGGCATTTTCGTGTCAGATACCTAATATGACAAGCCAAGGTGCATTTAGAGTCGAACCAGACCCCGAGATATTTAGCGACTAAAACCTGAGAGATCGTTTTACCCGTTAGTACGAGCTGCAGCTGAGCTGAGTTATGTTTCCTAGAAAAAACGACCAACTCAGTTTTCTCCGGAGAGAATTCGATACCCAGCTTAAGAGCCCATTCAGACAAATTGTTTAAGGTATCTTGCAATGGTCCTTGCAGATCGCTAGCCTCGCTACCAGTAATGGATACAACGCTATCGTCTGCAAGTTGCCTTAGCGTGCATGAATTTGCAAGACATTCATCGATGTCATTGACGTAAAAATTATATAAGAGAGGACTTAAACATGAGCCCTGGGGAAGGCCCATGTAACTAATTCGGGAAGTTGTCGAATCGCCATGTGAGAAATACATATGCTTTTCTGACAACAAGTTGAGCAAAAAGTTATTCAAATTTGGTGAAAGTCCCTGCGAATGAAGTTTCGCGCTTAAAACTTCTACAGAGACAGAGTCAAAAGCCCCCTTAATATCCAAGAACGCAGAAGCCATTTGCTCTTTCCGAGCAAAGGCTAGTTGAATTTCAGTAGAAAGCAACGCAAGGCAATCGTTCGTCCCTTTGCCCCGGCGAAAGCCAAATTGAGTATCTGAAAGTAAACCGTTTGTTTCGACCCATTTGTCTAACCGTAAGAGGATCATTTTCTCCATTAATTTCCGAAGGCAAGAGAGCATCGCAATCGGCCTATATGAATTGTGATCAGAGGCAGGTTTCCCGGGTTTCCCAATAGCAATGACTTTTACCTCCCTCCAGTCATGCGGAACAATATTTAGCTCAAGAAACTTGTTGAACAAATTCAACAAGCGTCTTTTTGCAGAGTCGGGTAGATTCTTCAACAGGTTGAATTTTATTCTATCTAACCCTGGAGCCTTATTGTTGCACGACAGGAGAGCCATTGAAAATTCCAACATCGAAAATGGAGGCTCTTCCGTAGTTACTATAAACGCGTCGCGAAAGGTTTTCTGTTCCGGTACAGAGTCCGGACAGACCTTTTTGGCAAAATCGAGTATCCAGCGATCTGAATACTCCTCACTCTCATTCGAAACGTCACGGTTCCGCATGCGCCTGGCGGTATCCCAAAGAGTGCTCATCGCTGTTTCCCTCGACAACGCGTTTACGAACCGCCGCCAGTACCCGCGTTTTTTCGCCTTTACCAAACTCTTCATCTGCCTGCCCAGTGCCTCGTACTTTCGAAGCAGGTTGACAGTGCCGTACTCCCGGTAGTCTTTATACGCCGCGGACCTTCGCACGTACAGCTCAGAGCACTCTTTGTCCCACCATTTGTTGGGAGGGCGCTGTCTAATCGTTACCCCGGGTATCGGTTTCGTCTGAGCTTGAGTCGCGGCGTCGATTATCAAGCCAGCTAAGAACGCGTATTCTTCCTCCGGAGGAAGTTCCTTGTGAGTCTCGATAGATTCCGCTATAATAGACTCATAACGCTTCCAATCAATATTACGTGTAAGGTCGTAGGAAATATTGATTGGGTTCGGGGGAGTTTAACCATTAGCAATTGATATAACGATTGGAAGATGATCACTACCGTGGGGATCGTTGATTACTTTCCACTGGCAATCTAACGCTAGTGATGTCGAGCAGAGGGATAGGTCAAGCACGCTTTCACGTGCTGGAGGAGGACACGTGTCGCTTCCCCAGTATTCAAAAGTGTCATATTGAAGTCGTCAATCAAGTTACAAATTAAAGAAGATCAGTTGTCGTCGTACAGCGACCCCCATAGCGAACAGTGAGAGTTAAAATCTCCCAAAATCATAAAATGTGCGGGAAGCAATTCTGCTATATCAAGGAGTTGCTTCTGTTCAATCCGCGCGGATGGGGGAATATATAACGAAACAAGGCAAAGGTCTTTTCCATTCAAATTCGTTTGAATGGCAACAACTTCAATATTCGAGGTCGATTCTGAAAAAAGAATAGCACTTTTTGATCCCTAAAAGTACCCCTCCACCGTGTGAGTCTCGATCTCGACGAATAATGTTAAAATCGTGGAAATTGAGTTGATCGTTCGAATTGAGAAAGGTTTCACAGAGCGCGAATGCGTCACAATTGTATGTATTCATCAAATGAGAAAATAAATCGAATTTTGGGATGATACTTCTGCAATTCCACTGTAATACAGTGAAAAAATTCCTAACCTTTTTCGCCGTATTAGTCATCGAAAGATATAATAGCTGAAATGAGGGGCCAAGTTGCTGCTAGTTGCTTCAAAAAGGTTTTCACTGTAGGAAGAAGGGCAAGAAAAATATTTTGTAGGGGATCTGGTATGTTGAATGTTTTAAATATCCAGTCCACAATATCAGAAAATTTTATGAACCCTGTTTCTTTTTTATCTTCTGATCGAGAAATGGGTGCAAGAGGGGTTTTTGGTGCCCCAGGAAGCGGTGGGTACTCCTGGTTTGATTTGAAATTAAAACCGGGGGGTACTTGCTTCGGTTTTTCTTCACCGCTTCCTTTTTGTGTTGTCTTATTGGTCATTCCACTAGGGGTTATCTTACGACCTTTGCGAGAAAGATTAGGAGAGTTGAGCATTCTCCTCTTCCTAGATCCCTCTGGCAAGGCATAAGAACACCCTTCGACGGGATCGTCAGATGTACCCTCATCAGTTGGCAAGAAGGAAAAGATGTTTCCTGTCAAGGGTGGCTCAGCCCTCTTAAGCATTTCTGCAAAAGAGCGCTTTGATCGTTCCTTAAAGGAACGCTTGATTTTTCCTCGCGCTGTTTGTACGCGGGACATGCCGGAAGGTCATGCCGAGTTCCCTCGCAATAAAGACACTTTTCAGTATCCCCACTGCAAGCGTTCTCAGCATGATTGCCTCCGCACATGCTACAGCGTGCCTTGTTGAAGCAGTAGGTGGCTGTGTGACCTAACTGCTTACAGTTTTGGCAATGCATGACCCGCGGTACGAACATGCGTACAGGTAGACGAACCCTGTCCAATCGGACGTAGTTCGGCAGCGCGGATCCGGCGAATGTTACTCGGAAGGAATCCGAAGGGAGGAATTTCTTCTTCCCTTCTTCGATGGATACTGAATGCAATTGCTTGCAATCCAGTATCTTTACACTTTGCATCAAGGGGTTTTTAAAACAGCCAACTCCATGACGCAAAATGTCATCGACAGTGAGATTCCCCTCGGTAACCACACCGTCGATTTCTACATCCTTGGCAGGGATGTACACGCGATACTCTCTCGTGAAGAGCTCGTAGCCAGGAATTTCGTTTGCTTGCTTCAAGCTACTCACGACAACTCGCAGTTTGTTTGGCCTCACCTTCGTAATCTCGGTTACGGCCGAAAAATGTTTTGCCAGATCTTTGCCAATTTGAATAATATTCAATGGCTTCTTTATGGGCCGGAAAAAAACAACGTAGGGACCGCCAGCGGCATCTGGGTAAGCTTTTACCCGTACTTCCGGTACTCTTGGTACAGGACTTGGCAAAGGGGAGGGCACAGGGGAAGGTAGGGGTGAGCTGATGGGAGAAATTTCAATTGCTTCCCCGTTTGTTTCCACCTCCAGGAAAAGTTGCACCTGCATGTCGTCCATTTTGCGGGAGCGTTACGCTCTACCGCACACAAACGATAAATATTCGAATATGGGGGGGGGGGGGATTCAAGTAGTTGATATTAAATTTTAAAAACAATTTTTCAATCTACAATGGATCAAATAAAAAAAAAGACAGTAATACTAATACTAATAACAATAGTAATAATAATAATAATAATTATTGTAGTAATAATAATAATAATAACAATAATAATAATATTAATAATAATAATAATAATAATATTATAACATAGTAATAATATTGATAATTATAGTAAAAATTCTAAATGTAATACTTCACCGAATGTCTAAGCCACGACCTCACGGCTGATAGTTGGATTAATCGAGTGTCTCCGCAGAACAAACAATGACGATCCAGCTTCGTGTTGTGACACAGTGGCCGTATCTTACACGCGACCTTGTAGATGCCACTTGTAGTTGACTTCCACTCGCTCGATCGTATGGTGGTCCGTGCTGCTAGCGGGGTAACAGCGGTGCGGGAGAATTATTCTTGCTGATATATCAGCTGCGTATCAAATCACTGGCGGGGTAGCCTGCCCCTACCAGTGCGCAGATGTTTCTGCCGATATACAACAGGCTATTGTTATCGCGCAACACAAGAACTAATCGACAAAAAAACACCCGTACGATAACTCGTGTATTGTTATTTTGCGAACTCAAACGGAGATAAACGATTTGCGTCTAATCGAGACGAAAGCAAAACAACGAATCAAAAACGACAAATATTTTGATAGATTCTGGAAGAAAATATTTTACGCTTATAGAAAACACATCAATCTAGGAATAAGAAAGATGTTTTCTGGGTTCAAAGCTAGCAAATATGGCATATTTTTCTGCAAAAATGTTATATGCCTTCGAACCGTTAGTTTAACTGAGTTAAATAACATGAGACACAAAAGTTATCCGTAAATGTGGGAGATCCATAATTGTGGGGGGAGTGTATATTTTTTATGGTGCATTTTTAATTCCCTACAACTCATTCTCAGACAGTTTTTCTATACAACCAACGGTTTCTGGGCTACAGTGCTTCGAATAAAACCTATGCCAAAAGGCATACGCCCTTTGAGAATGTAACTCATGGGTGTAAAAAATCGCTCCACCTGTGAAAAATGCTTAGTTTTCTAAGCCAAATACGTGTGCAAAGTTTCATTCAAATCAAAAATGGTCGATATTCGACCATAGGTCATTTGGCGCGATCTTGCTCACATGGTTTTTTTCCGGGGAGATCGATAGCGACAAATTTGGTGCAGTTTACTTCTATGTGTCTAGAGTCAATGGATCTCAGATCGATACAGTCTACACAGACCGGAACCGGTTACTCGGAAGGAATCCGAAGGGAGGAATTTCTTCTTCCCTTCTTCGATGGATACTGAATTCTATGTGTCTAGAGTCAATGGAACAGGGATCTCAGATCGATACAGTCTACACAGACCTAAAGTCAGCATTCGACAAAGTTAACCATCGGATTCTCTTAGTAAAATTGGACCGTCTAGGCGTGGCAACGAATGTCCCTAATGGATAGAGTCGTATTCGACTAATCGACAATTGAGAGTCAAACTAGGAACTTCCGAGTCAGCGCCGTTCAGCAATTACTCCGGTGTCCCCCAAGGAAGCAACCTAGGGCCATTACTATTCTCATTATTCTTCAACGACGTCTGTCATGCTGTTTTCTCAAAGTTGCAGGTTAGTCTACGCCGATGACTTCAAAATTTATTCGCAGGTTAAGACACTAGACGATTGCCGAAAGCTGCAGCAGATCATCGATATCTTCGCAGACTGGTGTGAGCGAAACTTTCTAACCATAAGCGTGAAGAAGTGAATGATTATATCGTTCACTAGGAAAAGAATACCTGTCCACTGGGACTATCGCATTGGAACTGAGGAACTGTTGGATTCCGAGATGACCTTTCGTGAACACTACGCCTATATTATCACTAAAGCCAGCAGAAATTTGAGATTCATTTTCCGATTAGCCTCTGAATTCCGTGATCCCTATTGTTTACGCTCACTGTACTTTAGTTTAGTGCGATCCATACTTGAAACAGCAGCTATAGTCTGGACCCCTTTTCACAACGTCTGGATCAGCAGAATCAAGCGAAGTTCGTAAGGTACGCCCTGCGATTTTTACCCTGGCAAAACACTAGCGATCTTCCATCTTACGAAAGCCGTTGCCGCTTGCTGGGTATGGATATGCTGCAAAAGAGGCGAAAAATCTTGGGGACCATCTTTCTGGCCAAGGTCCTCTTTTTTTTTTTTCAAAGGTGGCGGGGAAATCTGCAAACCGACACCTGAGAAGAGAACTCAGGGTGAGACTAGGGGAGAGATTCTGGGGTAGTTACACTCCCCCAGACACCTACTGATCCCTGTCCGGACCCACTAAAACCCCTCCAGTCTCCAGCCCTGGTCTTCCCGGAACGACGGTTAAGTATTACGTCGGGAAGTGGCTTTTGTGCGTGATGCATCCTCTTTACTCTTATAACCTCCTAGCTAACTACCTGGAGACTGGTAGTTAGCTACCACTGGCGTGTTGGTGATTGACCCGCCACACACGTTGTAGCTCCAGGACAATCTGGGAGGCGGCCGCACAGGCCGCGTTCCAGATGTCCGGGTCGTCGCACATCCTCCGGACAAGATTGTCCGGAGATGTGCCAGGCCCGCTCACAGCCATCATGTTGCTCCTCGCTCTTACGAAACGGGGTCATACGAAGAAGACATGCTCTGCAGTCTCCTCCTCTTCCACGCACTCGGGACACATGGGGGACCCCGCGTGCCCGAACCTGTGCAGATATTGCCTGAAGCAACCATGGCCTGACAGGATCTGTTTCAGGTGGAAGTTCACCTCGCCATGTCACCTCCCGACCCAGCCGAATATCTCCGGTATAAGTCGGTGCGTCCATTTGCCCTTGGTGGAATTAGACCATTCCCTCTGCCAACGGAGTATCGAGAATGACCTTCTGGTGCCTCGTATGCCCCTTGTGTCACGGTGGTCGAAACACTCTCTGTCCTCCTTGATGGCGATGCTGATAGGCATCATGCCGGACAAGACACAGATTGCATCGTATGACACCGTACGATTCGCACTCACAACTCTCAGGCACATGAGCCTGTAGGTACTTTCCAGTTTACCGCGGTAGCTGTTAGTATCTAGCGCTCTGGACCATACTGGCCCACCATACCTAAGTATGGACGAAACCACGCTGGCAAGAAGTCTTCGCTTGCTGCCATAGACCGCTGAGCTATTGGACATCATACGAGATAGTGCTGCAATAGCCGATGAGGCCCTCTTACAGGCATAGTCGACGTGGCTCCCGAACGTGAGCTTGTCGTCGACCATAACCCCCAAGAGCTTCAACGATCGCTTCGAGGTGATGGTACAGTCTCCGACTCTGACCACCGCCTGTTGCTCTGATTTACGTTTGTTCACAACCGTGACCTCCGTCTTATGGTGCGCGAGCGTTAGTTTCCTGGAGCGCATCCAGTCCTCGACCTTCCTTATGCAATGCGCAGCCGTCAACTCGACCTCTTCGATCGACTCGCCGTAAACCTCTAGCGTTATGTCGTCTGCAAAGCCGACGATCACAACCCCTACAGGAAACTTTAGTTTCAACACCCCGTCATACATGACGTTCCACAGTACTGGACCCAGGATTTAACCTTGCGGAACCCCGGCGGTGATTGGGACGCACTTCTGACCCTCCTCTGTGTTGTAAACCAGTACTCGATTCTGGAAGTAGTTTTCCAGAATCTTGTACAACGACACCGGTACGTGGATGCTCCTGAGCGCGAGCGCTATGGAGTCCCAACTGGCGCTATTGAACGCATTCTTCACGTCAAGCGTGACGATTGCGCAATAGCGTATTCCCCTTCTCTTGCGCTGGAGTGCTATCTCCGCCGTCTTGGTGACGGAGGCGATGGCATCCAGCGTGGACCTGCCCTTCCGGAAGCCAAACTGGTTGCTTGCCAGACCTCTGTGTACCTCACCAGTCTGTTGAGGATAATCCTCTCAAGTACCTTGCCCGTCGTGTCAAGCAGGCAAATAGGCCTATATGCCGATGGGTCACCTGGTGGTTTTCCAGCCTTCGGCAGTATGACCAATTTCTGCCGCTTCCACCCATCCGGAAAGAGGCAGTCATCCAGGCACCTCTGCATGACTACTCGAAACAGCCCGGGGGCCGTTTTTATCGCCAGCCGGATTGCCAGATTAGGGATGCCATCCGGTCCCGGTGCCTTGCTCACCTTTAGAGAGTTGGCGATCACGATGAGTTCCTCATTCGTAACCCTTGCCTTCTCCTGAACCTCGACACCGCTGTCGTCGCCCACGGATTGGATGCTCGGCAGGTTGGCCGACCATCTCTGGTCTGTGTCTGAGATACTGGAACTTCGGACGTGGGACTCGACCACCGGAGGCCAAGGACTTGGCTCGTGGCGCTGAAAGATTCCCTCGATGATTCGCTCCAGCATCGCTGGTGATCGCTCTGCAGGCGCCAGCGCGCCTTTGTTCTTGGCCATTACGATCCTGTAGGCGTCACCCCACGGGTTCGTATTGGCACTCGCGCATAGCCTATCGAAACAGGCCCTCTCGCTGGCCTTAATCGCACTCTTCAGCGCCGATCTGGCAGAACTGAATGCTGCGCGGCGCTCTGTCCTCTGTTCGTCTGTTCGCGCACGCTGCATCCTCCGTCTCGCACGGAGGCACGCACTGCGAAGGTCCGCTATCTCGTCAGTCCACCAGTAGACCGGTGGCTTCCCATTCCTAGGTTGGCGAGTCCTAGGCGTCGCACGCCCGAGATAGCATAGCAACTAGTTGGTCAGGCGTCGGGCGAAGCCGACTGCCCCCCTCGCGCTCTCGTCTAATTGCCTCTTCAAATACCTCGGCATCAAAATGCGATGTCTTCCACCCGCGGGCGAACGGAGTGTTGGCCCTACTCGTCGCTTGCCGCCTCTCGTTGTTGTCTACACTATAACAGACCGCCTGGTGGTCGCTATTAGTGTAGCCATCGTCTACCCTCCAGTTCTTGATCAGTCCTGGGCTGGAGAACGTCACGTCGATGATCGACTCCGCGCCATTTCTGCCAAATGTACTTTTGTTCCCAACGTTGGCCAGATCTAGGTTGAGCTTTGCCAAAGCCTCCAACAAGATCTGGCCCCTCTGGTTCGTGAAGTGACTTCCCCACTCAACAGCCCAAGCGTTGAAGTCGCCCGCCACCACCAACGGCGTTAGGCCCGTTAGCTCCATGGATAGGAGATCGACCATCAGGGTGAACCTTTCGGTAGACCAACGTGGTGGAGCATAGCAACTGCAGTAGAACACTCCGTTCACCTTAACAACTACTTCTTCTGAGGTTGAGACAACCTCCTGAACCGGGAACTTGCCCGTCGTACATATGGCCGCCATACTGGACTAATCCGCAACCCAGTTATCGTTTCCGGGAGGGATGCGGTAGGGGTCCGATATGATGGCGATGTCCGACAACGACTCAGTGGCTGCTTGGTGTAGCAGCTGCTGAGCCGCGAAGCAATGGTTCAGGTTCAGTTGCGTCACCCTTACGCCCGTGGTTTCGCAGCCGGCTTACCGGCTGAGCACCTGGGGCCTCCCATAAAG